>NC_057807.1:699485013-699739077 GCF_018294505.1 Triticum aestivum
TGACATGGACCAACGCCGCACCTTTGATTGGTACATGGTCTCCAAAATCAGACGACGAAACCGACTGATTGCTAGAAGCGTTGGTAGCTTTGGCAGGAGTAGAGCCTTTCCTCATTGGTCTCTTCCTATGCTTCTTCTGGCCTAGAGGTTGTGAGTCTAGCATACCCTCCTTGACCACCACCCAAGTGTTATCCGGCTGATCATGTCAGGACCCCGACTCAATGCCACATCGATCTAGCATGTAACACCTCATATCACTTTGCGGCCTCATGCACGGTATCCCAACGGGTGTCGCCTTACCTTTGCCCGGGACCGTTTGCGCCTTTTGGCACACGTATACGATAGTGTCGCTAGCATCCATATGATAAGGAGCCCGGGCTGACATGGCTAGTCGTAAACCCAAAGTGGCACTAACTTATAGGGACAGGCATCCATGACCCAGCATCGAACGTGTCGGTCATCAGCGAGTGAATCCAGGCTGTAGCACTGGGCTAACAGGACTCCGGTGAACCGGGCTATAGAGGGCTAACAGGACTCCGGTATTCATCGTGTGACATTTCCCCGAAGGGACAGACACAGGAACGAAGAAGGACACATGCCGGCCAGCCTAAGTGTTCCGGAGCAGTAGCAAGCTACCAGGGCTCAGTGGAAGCACTAGGAGACATTTCCCGGTAAGAGAGACTACTAAGGATAAACAACTAGATAGTCAGATCCACACATAGCAATACACATTACACGTACGCATAACATGCAAGTATGTGTTGTACAACATGGCATCACAGCATAACTCAACAACTCATATAGATAAAGGCTCATAAGAGCCATCATAGCATTATTACAAACAGGGGTCGCATGACCCAACATTCAGAGCAATCAAGCAACAAGCGGAAGCATTACATGTCTGAGTACAGACATCTACAAATGAAAAAGGCTGAAAAGCCTGACTATCTACAACGTCCGATCAAGATCGTAGCTGAGGTACAAGCTACTAGTCGAAGTCCATGAGAACACTAGTAAGACCGAAGTCTCCGCTGCAAAAACATAAATAAAGCAACATGAGTACAAAGGTACTCAGCAAGACTTACATCAGATCCTAACATACATGCATTTGTATCAATAAGGTAATGTGGGGTTTAGTTGCAGCAAGCCAGCTTTGACTCTGTGGCTATCCTGTTCTACGACTACCAGAACTTCTTTGAGGTGATATGGCGCACACGAGTCCACTAACCACCACACAATACACTACCATGGATTCATCCCCATCTTCCTACGAGAAGGCCATCCATAGCACTCACACTTGTCTTGAGCATTTTATAGTATCCACTTCAAGTTGTCTATGTACCATGTAAGCATCCAAGAAGTCCATATCCGCGGACCCGGCTATTCGAATAGATCATGTTAACCCTGCAGGGGTGTACTTCTTCACACACGCTCTCGCCACTTACCGCCATGTACACGTCATGTATCTCGGCAACCTTCAAGCGGAAGCCTGGCGAGGGTGTCGGCCACGACCTGACTAACCACACAAGACTCTAGCCCAGGTTTATCGCCTATTCGGGTTCCATCCGCATGGAGATCCGGCCGAGGTGTCGCTCACGGCCCCAAACGATGTGTGCAGGGTTCCCGAGCCCACCATCCGGGTGCCACTCGGTACACCAGGCCACGTGTGCCTAGTCTGTCCCAAGCCCACCCTGCCGAGTGCCACTTGGTAGAAAAATAGCACTACCTACAAACACCAGAAACTAGTGGCGACTCCTGGACAGAGATCAAGTTGGTTAATAAGTCGAGAGGGGTCGAGTTACCGGAACCCAATGTGTGGTAGTATCGAGTCATTGGACAACATACATAGAACTGAGTGCTTAAGGACGGTTCCAGTGAGACAACCCACCATGTACTCCTACATGGCCTCTCACCGCTACCTTTACCAAATCGTGTTCACACACTTCACTCTCAGCATCAGAACATATCATAACACTCCAATTCATTCCCAATGAATTAGACCTGACACACTCTAAGCAATAGCAGGCATAGCATGGTAGGAACACAACATGGCTCAATCAACTCCTGCACATGCTAGTGGATTTCAACTATTTACTGTGGCAATGACAGGTCATGCAGAGGAATGGGTTCAACTACCGCAGCACAAAGTAGCAGATGAATCGTTGTTGTCCTAATGTAATAACTGAGAGCAAGAGCGAGAGAGTAGGATTGTATCGGAATGAACAAGGGGGTTTGCTTGCCTGGTAGATCAACAAGGGAGGCACTCCTTCATAGACAGGTACTCTGGAACGGTCTCCGGAGCAAGACCTATCGAGAAGGAACGGTGCCAACAATCAATACACAAGCATATGCAACAATATGACGCATGAACATGGCATGAAGATGTGATGCTGTTTGAGATAATGCAACTAGTATTCATTTGGTTTAAAGTCCATTTGAACCAAAAGCTCAAATGCAGCTCTAAATTAAGTCTCTTAAAATGCCATAATGTGTTTTCTCATATACAGCATGTATAAGTTGGTTTGTCATGCATGAAACTAGTACAGATGGAAAGATTGCATTTTTCTGATAATTTTTCATATATAAATTATTTCAATCTGAGCTACGGTTGAATTGATATGAATTTTTGAAGTTTTGAACCTTTTCTGGAATTTCCTAATTTATTTTAATTCCAGAAAATATATTACTGCGCCAGCATGACGTCAGCACGACGTCAGCAGGTCAACCGGGGCTGGCCAGGGTCAAACCTGACGTGTGGGGTCCACACGTCAGTGTCACAGTTAGTTAACAGGGGGGTTATTTCTAATCTAACTTAGATTAGTGGCGCTAGGGCCCACTGTCAGTGTCAGTAGTTAGTTAGGAGGTGATTAGCACTAAGCTAATCACCTGGCCAACGGGGCCCACCTCTCAGGCCGGCGAGGTCGTCGGCGGCGACCTCTGGACGCGGCGGCGTCCGTGTTACAGGCCACGAGGGCGGCGACTAAGGGCACCGGGGCGTAGCCCGGGCTCTCGCGCAGCCAGCAGAGCAGGTAGGGTGAGCTGGGGTTGCCGGAGCTCGCCGGAGTGAGGCTCGTGGCGGCGGCCGGAGCTTGGGCTCGAGCGGGCACGCGGCTACGGCGTACGGGGAGGCAAGAGAGGAGGGGGAACCGACGCGGAAGAGATCACAAGGGACCGGAAGAGACGACGACGAGCTCGGGGAAGGCGCTGACGGAGGCGAGCGGCGACGGAGATCTGCGGCGGCCGGAGGCGAAGACGATGGCGATGGCGGCGCTCCAGGGCATCCGGCGCCGCGCGTCTCGTTGAGAAGGCATAGCCCACAGCGGCAGAGCGCGTGGACACGACGGAGGGACGAGGGGGAGGCGGTGGCCGCGGCAACGGCGAGCGGTGGCGTCGGTTGCGCTCGGGTGCGAGCGAGAGAGGGTGACAGAGGAGAGGAGGAGCACGGGGGAGAGTGAGAGGGGGTCGGGGTGGCTGCGTGGCGTCGTCCGGGGCATCCAGACGAGGAGGGGAGAGGGCAGGCAGGCAGGGAGACTGGTGGCGTGGCGCGGCGGTGCGCGCGCGCGTCAGGCACGCGCCCGTCCTCCTGTCGGGGAGGAAGACGACAGAGGAGGGGGGGGCAGGTGGGCTGGGCCAGCTGCTGGGCTGCACGGTGCCGGGCCAGCACAGGAGCTGGGCCGCAGGTAGGTCCAGGTAAGGTTATTCCCATTTATTTCTTATTTTGTTTTCTTTTTCTATTTTTCTGACATTTGTTTGGTTTAATAAAAATACTAAACCATTTTATTTTCTTATGCCAATTTTTATAGAAGCTAGTTATAATATTCCAGAGCTCCTTAATAAATGGCATAGTTTTTGGACAATATTTTATATATATAACAATATATATCCAAAGAAAATAATTACTGTATTAATTCCAAATGGCCAAAAATAAATGTCCATGAGCTCCTAAAAATATTGGTTTGATTTTTATCTCTGCCCAATATTTTCAGAGAGCAGCATGAGCATTTTCTTGGACCTTTTTGGAGCAATTTTTATTTGGGTCATTTCAAAAATGATTCTGAGGGTTTCACCAATCCTCATTTCAAGTTTAAATGGAATTTAAACATGATGCACGAAGGACTAGCTAATCTAGGTCATACCAGAACTAGGGATGTGACAGATCAGGACTTCGCGATGATCCTTGCCTCGTTCATGCTAGGTTGAGGCAGCATCTGGAGGTCTGTCTTGCCTATTGCATGAATAGAGACTTCTTACAATCAACCATAGGACATTCCTGCATTGGCACATACATCATCTCCTCGTTCGCTTGCTCATAGCCTAAGTCATATGGTTGACTCACCATTTTTCCGTCATCATCGCCATTAATGAGCCATTAGAGAGGGCCATACTCCTCCATGTAATATATGTTGCTTGTTAGATGGGGGTGACTTCATCATCCACAATTGGACCCCCTTCCTCGCGTCTTCCACTGGTCTCACCTGACACGAGAGGCGCTGGTAATTGCGTAGGTGGGGTGGTGATACGTCTCCAACACATTTACTTTTCCTATCGCATTTCCTGTTGTTTTGGACTCTAATTTGCATGATTTGAATGAAACTAACCCTGGACTAATGCTGATTTTAGCAGAACTACCATGGTGTCGTTTTTGTGCAGAAATAAAAGTTCTCTGAATGGAATGAAACTTCGCGAGGAATTTTTATATAATAAATAAGAATTTCTGGAGCCAAGATCCAGCAGAGAGGGGCGCTTGGGTGGGTACAACCCACGAGGGCGCGCCCCCCTCTCCTGGCGCGTCCAGGTGGCTTGTCCCCACCTGGTGGCCCCGCAGATGTCAACCCTAAACTATAAAATCACATATTTCCAGAAAAAAATCAAGGATAAAGAATTATCGCGATCCACGAGACGGACCTGCCGTCACCTCCTGTTCTTCATCAAGAGGCCAGATCTGGAGTTTGTTTGGGGCTCCGGAGAGGGCAATCTTCGTTATTCGTCATCAGCAACCCCTCTCCATCGCCAATAACTTGATGATCCCCACCAGGAGTGAGTAATTCCTTCGTAGGCTCACTGGTCGGTGAGGAGTTGGATGAGATTCATCATGTAATCGAGTTAGTTTTGTTAGGGCTTGATCCCTAGTATCCACTATGTTCTAAGATTGATGTTGCGATGACTTTGCCATATGCTTAATGCTTGTCACTTTGGGCCCAGGTGCCATGAATTCAGATTTGAACCGTTTATGTTATCATCATTATATCCATGTTCTAGATCCGAACTTGCAAGTTATAGTCACCTACTACGTGTTATGATCCGGCAACCCCGGAGTGAGAATAGTCGGGACCACTCCCGGTGATGATTATAGTATGAGGAGTTCATGTATTCACTATGTTTGAAAGCTTTGTTCCTATTCTCTATTAAAAGGAGGCCTTAATATCCCCTTAGTTTACAATATGGACCCTGCTACCACAGGTGGGTAAGACAAAAGATGTCATGCAAGTTCTTTCCATAAGCACGTATGACTATTTATGGAATACATGCCTACATTATATTGAGGAACTATAGCTAGTGCCGTATCGCCCTTGGTTATAACTGTCTCTTGATGAATATCATCCAACAAGTCACCGATCCAATGCCCTCAAATTTATCTTATATTGTTCTTGCTAAGTTACTACTGCTATCATCACTGTTATACTTGCTACAAAATTACTGCTATCATTGTTATTGTTATCATCACTGCTGCTACTATTATCAAAATTGTCATACTACTTGGCTACTAATCACTTTTCTGCAGATAATTAATCTCCATGTGTGGTTGAATTGACAACTCAGCTGCTAATAACTTCAAATATTCTTTGGCCCCCTTGTGTCGAATCTATAAATTTGGGTTGAATACTCTACCCTCGAAAACTATTGCGATCCCCTATACTTGTGGGTTATCAAGACCTTTTTCTGGCGCTGTTACCAGGGAGCATAGCTATATTTGTTGAGTCACTTGGGATTATTATCAGTTTATCACTATGAAGAATCTAAAGGATGCTAAGACTAAGATTTTTCCCTCTAGTACGAGGGGAGTTAAGAAACTGCCATCCAGTTCTGCTTTAGATTCACCTTCTGTTATAAGTAAACTTGCAACACCACCACATGCTATTAATTCTAATATGTCGCAGGTGATTGATGATGCTACTTCTGCTATGGATAATGCTGATGATGATGCTAGTACCTTGCTTATGGAGGCCAGATCTGGAGGTAGCAGCATCAATATCCTTTATTATGATACTTTTCACCATATGAGCTTGTCTGGCAAAAATCTTAAGCCGTCTTCCACTATTTTTCATGGGGTGGTGCCTGGTAAGTCGGCTTACCCAATGGGTAGGATAGCTCTGGAAGTAGCCTTTAGCGATGATCATGACTATAGTGTTGAGACATTGACTTTTGAAGTAGTGAAGAACCAGAGCCCTTATCATGCCTTGTTTTGACAGCCGGCTTATGCTAAGTTCATGGCACGACCTTGTTATGTTTATCTGCACCTTAAGATGTCGGGTCATAAGGCTAATATCATAGTACATGGCAACATGAAGATAGCTTTGGAGTGTGAAGAGGGCGATGCTGCTTATGCTGACACTGTTTGTTCAACAGAGGAGTTAAAGTTCTACAAGGATAATTTGACCCGGCAGATATGACACCTTTGAAAAAGCCAACCACAAAGCATGACTCGTTGTTGCAGTTTAAGTCGGCAGATGACACTAAGCTGGTTTGACTTTGTTCCTGGCAACTCATCCAAGCACTTCAGTATAAGTGCTAATATGGATCCAAAATAGGAAAGCGCGCTCATCGAGTTCATCCATGAGAACTGGGACATCTTTCCATGGAAGTCTTTAGACATGCCAGGTGTACCGAGGAACTCGCTGAGCACACTTTTAATGTGGATCCAAAGTTTAAGCCGGTCAAACAATTGCTTCATCATTTTAATGAAGAGAGGAGCAAGGCGATTGGTGAAGAAGTGGGCTGGCTCTTGGTGGCGGGGTTTATCATTGAATTTTTTCATCCTGAGTGGCTGGCTAACCCGGTGCTGGTACTTAAAAAGAACGGCACTTGGCGTATGTGTGCAGATTACACAGACCTTAACAAAGCATGTCCGGCTGATCCTTTTTCTCTCCCTCGTATTGATCAGATCATTGATGCTACAATGGGTTGTGAGTGTTTGAGTTTTCTAGATGCTTACTCTGGTTATCATCAGATCAAGATGAGAGTTAAGGACCAGGAGAAGACAACTTTCATCACTCCGTTTGGAGCTTGAAAGACGAGAAAACCAAGATTTATCCCTCAACTATGAGGGGAGGTAAGGAACTGCCATCTAGCTCTGCACATGATTCACCTTCTATTTTGAGTAAACTTGCAACACCAACTCATGTTGTTAATTATGATATGTTGCATGTTATAGATGATGCCACTTCTGCTATGCGTGATACTTATGATGAAACTACTTCTATGCTTGATAATATTGTGCCACTAGGTGAATTTCTTGATGAACAACTTGCTAGGGCTAGAGAGAATGAAACTATTGAAACTGATAACACTGATGAAAGTGATGATGAAGATTCTCCCCCTAGATATGAATTGCTAGTTGTACCTGAGGGTTATGTTATGGATGAAGAAACTACTAGAGATTTTCTTGCTTGCAGTGATAGATCTGGTCTTTAGAAATTATTAGCTAAGCTGAAGGAAAAATGTCTGAATGCTAGAATGAAATATGACCCTGCTTTTGCTACTTCACCTATATTTGTTACTGATAAGGATTATGATTTCTCTGTCGATCCTGAGATAATTACTTTGGTTGAATCTGATCCTTTTTATGGCTATGAATCTGAAACTGTTGTGGCACATCTTACTAAATTGAATGATATAGCCACCCTACTCACTAATGATGAGAAAACTCGTTACTACTATATCCTTAAGTTATTTCCATTCTCATTAAAGGGTCGTGCTAAAATATGGTTTAATTCTCTTAATCCTAGTTCTGTGCGTAGTCCCCAGGATATGATTTATTACTTTTCTGCTAAATATTTCCCCGCTCATAAGAAACAAGCTGCTTTAAGGGAACTATATAATTTTGTGCAAATTGAAGAAGAGAGTGTCCCACAAGTTTGGGGGAGGCTTCTCTAATTACTTACTTCCTTGCCTGATCATCCTCTCAAGAAAAATTAAATACTTCATATCTTTTATAATGGACTAACCGAAGCTTCCAGAGACCACCTGGATAGTTGTGTTGGCTGTGTTTTCAGCGAAAGAACAGTTGATCAAGCTGAATTGCTATTGAATAATATGTTGACTAATGAAAACAATTGGACACTTCCTGAACCAACTATTAAGCCAACTCTGAAGAAAAGGGGTATTCTATTCTCAGTCTTGAAGATATGCAAGAGGGCAAATAAATCTATGAAAGAAAACGGTATTAAACCTGAAGATGTTAAGAATTTACCGCCTATTAAAGAAATACATGGTCTTGATAACCCGACACAGGTAGTAAAGGTAAACTCTGTCTATAGATTTGATGAAGGTGACATTCCTCGTTATAAGTCTGCTAGCCAAGGCTTGGATGAGTTTGATAATTTTATTGTTAAACAAGAAAACATTAATGCTTATGTTGGTAGACAATTGAATCATAATGCTTACATGATTGAACAATTGAGTGATTATATGTCCAGAGTTAAAGGTGAACTTAAACTTATTAGTAAACATGCTTCTATGGTTACCACTCAAGTAGAACAAGTGCTTAAAGCTCAAAATGATTTGCTCAATGAATTAAATGATAAAAAAATGATAATGTTGTCAGAGTTATGACTAGAGGGGGTAGAATGACTCAGGAACCTTTATATCCTGAGGGCCGCCCTAAGAGAATTGAGCATGATTCTCAGAGAAATAATGTTGATGCACCTAGTCCTTCTAAAAACAAGAAAAAGAAAAATGATAGGACTTTGCATGTTTCTAGTGAACCTGTTGTAGACACACGTGAGAATGCCAATGATATTTCTATTTCTGATGCTGAAACACAATCTGGTAATGAACATGAACCTAGTGATAATGTTAATGATGATGTTCATGTTGATGCTCAACCTAGCAATAACAATGATGTAGAGATTGAACCCGTTGTTGATCTTGATAACCCACTATCAAAGAATCAACGTTATGATAAGAGAGACTTTGTTGCTAGGAAGCACGATAAACAAAGAGAACCATGGGTCCAGCAACCCATGCCTTTTCCTCCTAAACCATCCAAGAAAAAGGATGATGAGGATTTTGAGCACTTTGCTGAAATGATTAGACCTATCTTTTTGCCTATGCATTTTACAGATATGCTTCAAATGAATCCTTATGCTTAGTACATGAAAGATATTGTTACAAATAAAAGAAAGATACCGGAAGGTGAAATTTCCACCATGCTTTCTAATTATACTTTTAAGGGTGGAATACCAAAGAATCTAGGAGATCTAGGACTACCAACTATACCATGCTCCATTAAAAGAAACTATGTCAAAAGTGCTTTATGTGATCTTGGAGCCGGTGTTAGTGTTATGCCTCTCTCTTTATATCGTAGACTAGAATAGAATAAGTTGACACCTACTGATATATCTTTGCAAATGGCCGATAAATCAACCGCTATACCTGTCGGTATTTGTGAGGATGTGCCTATTGTGGTTGCAAACGTTACTATCTTAACGGACTTTGTTATTCTTGATATTCCCGTGGACGATAGTATGTCGATTATCCTTAGTAGACCCTTTTTGAATAATGCAGGGGCTGATAATGATTGCAACAAATGCAAGGTCATTTTTCATGTTAATGGTAATGAGCATACGGTACACTTTCTTAGGAAACAACCTCAAGTTCACAGTATAAATTCTATTGGAAAACTTCCAACTATTACTATTGGAGGTTTTCAATTTCCTTTTCCTACTGTCAAGAAGAAATATGATATTCTTATTGTTGGGGATGTACATATCCCCGTTGAGATAACCTAGTGTTATTCGAAAATTCTCCAATTTCATGCGATTTGGAATGACTTTGTTAACCCGACTTGATCAACCTTCTTATTGGATTCCTTTTGATGAGCATGAGATGGATGAAGTTAGAAAGCACAACTCTCTGTACCCTCCTTTTACTTTCTGTTATTTAGATTTGATAAAGCAAAAATAGCATTTTTTTGTCCGTTTTCTGAATTATCCCTGCAATAAAAAATACCCCAAAAATTAAAGTTCTCCAAATGCCCTGAAAATGAAATATGATTTTTTCTAGAATATTTAGGAATATTTGGCACTTAGAACACACCAGAGGGGGAAAGCATCTGGCCACGAGGGTCCAGGGCGCACCCCCCCTAGGGCGCGCCCCCTGCCTCGTGGGCCCCTGGTGGCCCCCCTCCACTTATTCCTGCACCCACACACTCCTTCTTCCTCCCCAAAAAAATCATCAACTAGCTCAAGCACGAGTTCTAGCTCATCTTGCTGCAATTTTCAATCTCCTTGCTCAAAGCTTCACTCACGAAACTATTTTGGGGGATTGTTCTTTGGTATGCGACTCCTCCAATGGTCCAATTAGTTTTTTCTTCTAATGCTTTATTTATTGCAAATTTTTGCTGCTTAGGTGACCCTGTTCTTCAGCTCGCATGTCAAATTTATATGGTCCCAAGTAGTTCTAAATGCATGATATAGGCTCTAGGCACTAGTAAGAATAGTTGCTATCAATTTTGTTGAGTTTGGTTCACTTTTATTTTGAGTTACTAAAAATTTTAGAAATTTTCAGAAAATGATGAAGAGATTTTTGAGGGGCTCTTTGAGCCGAAGCTCGAAGGATAAGCAAAGTGAAGAGGATAAAAAGACCAAATATAATCTCCCTCGCACCACGGAGGTTCGGCCGTGTGAATGGCCTTGTGATGAGTTCTTGAGAGCAACCGGGATTCATGATGATTTTTATTATTTGGCTAAGAATGCAGGCCTCACCGACTTCCTCCACGACCAGCTCGATCAGTATCTCCTACTCACTAATATTTTTGAGGAAAAGTTTTACTTTCATGCTAGGAAATCACCACCTTTAGTGGAGTTTCATTTGTATGATGAGGTTAAGGAGATGTCACTATATGATATTTGTGGGGTTTGGAAGATACCTTTGTGGGCAGCATAGAGGAACCAAATCGTAGTGATGTGGCTGGATTTATTGATATGATCGTTGTAGGGGAAACGAGGAAGGTTTCCGATGCAAGAATTACTAGAATACACTTTCTTGTTCTACGTTACTTTGCAATATTTGCTAGTAGATGTTTAATTGGTCGCGGGAACAGTGGAAATCTTAGTGGCCCTGATATTGTTATTTTGCGCCATGTTTTGTTTCGTGATACAACTTTTAGTTTAGGCGTTGTTATTGCTAAGCGATTAAGCTTGAACCATACAAAGGGCCCCATCTTTGGAGGCATCTTTTCTTCACGCCTTGCTAAACACTTTAAGATACCTATTAGGCATTATGAGAAAGAGGAAAAGTTGTTTCCCCCTATTTTTCTAGATTACAAGAGTATGTTAGCACATGAATTTATTGTTAAAAATAAGAATATGATGCTTAAGTATAAGTTGATATTTAATAAAACTCACTATGAGACTATTATCTTACGTGAACCCTCTTTGTTTAGCATACTTCCAGGCACGTACGTCATCTTGCCCGAGGCCATCTACTCATACTGGAGGTTGACACAAGCTCCAGAGCCTGAGCTGGAACCACCACTTGACCGTATTGACAGTCCGTTTATCGGTGGGATCCGAAGGAGATCGCCAACCAGTGGCACCCAGATGACACTCCTTCGCACATCCGAGAAGGCAGTTTTGATCCGTGGGACTAGACCAACTTAGGCCAAAAGCCTAAGCTTGGGGGAGTACGTATTTCTCACCGAATTACATTCATGTTCACACACTCATTCCAGTTGTTGGTGCTCATACTTTTTCATTGTACTATCCAATCTAATTTATTTTCTTTTCTAGGTCTTCTTCTTGTGTGTTTGAAAAACATTAACAAAAACAAAAAATTAGCTAGTTTACTTTCCATGCTTTTAGTAGCAGTGATTAAAAGAAAACCCGAAAAGATTTCTCGTTCTTCTTTTGCTTGTTTGGAGCTTTCCCGTGTAAATAGTTTTATTTCTTTTCTTTGGGGGTCGAGAGGAGAAGACCATGACGAAAATGTTGAGTGGCTCTCATTTGCATTATTACTAATTTAACAGAGGCCCATATTACCTTGTCTTCTCCCTTGAATTGAATGCTTGGAGATTCCAGCTTAGTCCAATGCACGTGCACTATTATTATTATCCACACCGTTCGGTCGTGTGAGTGATAGGGAATAATGATGATATATGATGGACTGATTGAGATGAGAGAAGCTGGTATGCACTCAACCTATCTTGTTTTTGTAATATGATTAGCTCATTGTTCCTGATTCAGCCTATTATGAGTAAACATGTTTGCGATGACAATTAGAGATTATAGTTACTTATCTCAAGCTTAATTATCTAGGAGTTTACAATCGTTTAACTTGCGTGCCAACTTGCTATTAAAATGGTTGTGATGTGTTATGATAGGGTGGTATCCTCCTTTGAATGATTCAAGTGCCTTGACTTGGCACATGTTCACGCATGTAGTTGAAACAAAAACAACATAGCCTCCACGATATTTAGGTTCATGGTGGATTATATCATACTCTTGCTTGCACTTAGTGTTGATTAATTTTAATGCATGTTCATGACTGTTGTCGCTCTCTAGTTGGTCGCTTCCTAGTCTTTTTCTAGCCTTCACTTCTACTAAGCGGGAATACTGCTTGCGCGTACAACATCCATAAACCCCAACGTTATTCCATATGAGTCCACCATACCTTCCTATATGCGGTATCTACCTGCCATTCCAAGTAAATTTGTATGTGCCAAACTCCAAACTTTCAAATGAAATTCTGTTTTGTATGCTCGAACAGCTCATGTATCAACTGGGATTGTCTGTATTTTCCATGCTAGGCGGGTTATTCTCAAGAGGAGTGGACTCCGCTCCTCACTCATGAGAAAATGGCTGGTCACTGGGATGCCCAGTCCCATGCTCAAATCAAATCAAAATAATTGCAAACAAAACTCCCCCAGGCTTGTTGTTAGTTGAGGCACCCGTTGTTTCGGGCAAGCCATGGATTGATGATTGTTGGTGGTGGGGGAGTATAAACTTTACCATTCTGTTTGGGAACCGCATATTATGTGTGTAGCATGGAAGATATCGAGATCTCTTGGTTGTTATGTTGACAATGAAAGTATGATGCCCAAAATATTATTTATCTCTATATCAAAATCGAGCTTTGGCACCTCTACAAATCCCTACTTCCCTCTGTGAAGGGCCTATCTATTTACTCTTATGTTGAGTCATCACCCTCTTATTGAGAAGCACCAGTTGGAGAGCACCACAATCATTTGCATGCATTACTATTAATTTATATTGAGTATGACTATGAATGGATCTCTTTTACCATGAATTACAATCTCTAGTCAGTCCTTGATCTTCATGGGTGCTCTGCATTTATAATTTGCAGTCAAAGAAAGGGCTAGCGAGATACCATCTTGTTATATCATATTATGATTGTTTTGAGAAACTGTTGTCATCAGAGTTTTATTATTATTGCTCTCTAGTTGATTATGCAATTAATATGAGTAAACATGAGACCTAAGTGTTGTTGTGAATATGGTTAGTTCATAATCTTTGCTGAAAACCTGAATGCTGGCTTTACATATTTGCAACAACAAGAGCAAAAAAAGTTTGTAGAAGTTTTTCTTTATCAACTGAATTGCTTGAGGGCAAGCAAAGGTTTAAACTTGGGGGATTTGATACGTCTCCATCGTATCTACTTTTCCAAACACTTTTGCCCTTGTTTTGGACTCTAACTAACACGATTTGAATGGAACTAACCCGGACTAACGATGTTTTCAGTAGAATTGCCATGGTGTTATTTTTGTGCAAAAACAAAAGTTCTCGAAATGACCTGAAACTCCACGGAGAATATTTTTGGAATTAATAAAAAATACTGGTGAAAGAATCAAGGCCAGGGGCCCCACACCCTGTCCACGAGGGTGGGGGCGCGCCCTACCCCCTTGGGCACGCATCCCTGCCTCGTGGGCCCTGAGGGAGTCCTGGACTAGGTGGTGTCCGGATAGCCGAACTATCATCATCGGCCGGACTCCAAGATTATGAAGATACAAGATTGAAGACTTCGTCCCATGTCCGGATGGGACTTTCCTTGGCGTGGAAGGCAAGCTTGGTGATACGGATATGTAGATCTCCTACCATTGTAACCGACTCTGTGTAACCTTAGCCCTCTCCGGTGTCTATATAAACCGGATGGTTTTAGTCCGTAGGACAAGAACAACAATCATACCATAGGCTAGCTTCTAGGGTTTAGCCTCCTTGATCTCGTGGTAGATCTACTCTTGTAATACCCACATCATCAATATCAATCAAGCGGGACATAGGATTTTACCTCCATAAAGAGGGCCCGAACCTGGGTAAACATCGTGTCCCTTGTCTCCAGTTACCATCCGGCTAGACGCACAGTTCGGGACCCCCTACCCGAGATCCGCCGGTTTTGACACCGACATTGGTGCTTTCATTGAGAGTTCATCTGTGTCGTCACCGATAGGCTCGATGGGTCCTTCGATCATCAACAACGACGCGGTCCAGGGTGAGACTTTTCTCCCCGGACAGATCTTCGTATTCGGTGGCTTTGCACTGCGGGCCAATTTGTTTGGCCATCTGGAGCAGATCGAAAGCTACGCCCCTGGCCGTCAGTTCAGATTTGGAAGTTTGAACTTCACGGCTGACATCCGCGGAGACTTGATCTTCAATGGATTCGAGCCACAACCGAGCGCGCCGCACTGTCACGACGGGCATGATTTAGCTCTGCTGCCGGACAGTGCCCTGCAGGCCGCACACGAGTCCGCTCCGACCCTCGATTCGGAGCCGGCTGTGCAGATCGAGGACGGGTGGTTAGACACCGCCTCGGGGGCTGCAACCTCTACGGAGATAGAGCCAAAGACTGACTTTGTCGCTTCTGAAGCTCGTGACTCCAAGGTGCCGGACTCCTTGCCGGACTCCGAACATCCCGCACCCCCTCCAATCAAATCCGATTGGGCACCGATCATGGAGTTCACCGCTGCGGACATCTTTCAGCACTCACCTTTCAGCGACATCCTGAGTTCGCTAAAGTATCTCTTGTTATCAGGAGAGCCCTGGCCGGACTGCGGTCAGGACGGTTGGGATGCGGACGACGAAGAAATTCAAGACCCACCCACCACCCACTTAGTAGCCACTGTCGATGATCTAACCGACATGCTAGATTTCGACTCCGAAGACATCGACGGTATGGACGATGATGCCGGAGACGACCAAGAACCAGCGCCTACTGGGCACTGGAAAGACACCTCATCATATGACATATACATGGTGGATATCCCAAAGGATGGGAACGGCGAAGGAACAGCGGAGGAAGACCCCTCCATGAAACAGCCCAAGCGCCGGCGTCAGCGGCGCCGCTCTAAATCCCGCCACAGCAAGAATGGAGATTCCGGCACCGGAGATAATAATACCCCAGACAGTGCCGCAGACAACCCCCTCCAGCAAGATTTAGCACAGGAGGACGAAGAAGCCAGCCCTCATGAGAGAGCGGCAGGCGAGGAGGTTGAGGTTGATAATTACATGCCTCCCTCCGGAGACGAGGCAAGCCTCGACGATGACGAATTTGTCGTGCCTGAGGATCCCGTCGAACAAGAGCGTTTTAAACGCAGGCTTATGGCCATGGCAAACAGCCTCAAGAAAAAGCAGCAACAGCTTGGAGCTGATCAGGATCTGCTAGCCGACAGATGGACTGAAGTCCTTGCGGCCGAAGAGCATGAGCTCGAACGCCCCTCCAAAAGCTACCTCAAATGCAAGTTGCTCCCCCGATTAGAGGAGGAGGCATATAAACCTGCATCACCAGAGCATAATGCGGCTGACCGGCCACCTCGTGGCCGCGACAGAGAGGCCTCTAGGCCCTCCAACAGAACCGTACCCCGGCATCGCTCGAAAAGCACAAGGCCACAGGGGAATGCTCCGGACTTGCGAGATATATTGGAGGATAAGGCAAGACAATCAAGATCAATCTACGGATCGCGTGGGTGCCCCATGATACGTGACGACAACCGTCGCGCCGGACACAGCAAGTCCGGCCGGGCCGAACACAGTACACAGAGCTCGTTGGAGCTCCGTCGCGACATAGCCAAATACAGAGGCGCCGCACACCCACTATGCTTCATAGATGAAGTAATGGATCATCAAATCCCCGAAGGGTTTTAACCCGTGAATATCGAATCCTATGATGGCACAACAGACCCCGCGGTTTGGATCAAAGACTATCTCCTTCATATCCACATGGCCCACGGTGACGACCTTCACGCCATCAAATACATCCCACTCAAGCTTAAAGGACCAGCTAGGCATTGGCTTAACAGCTTGCCAGCAGAATCAATTGGGTGTTGGGAGGACCTGGAAGCCGCATTCCTTGATAACTTCCAGGGCACGTATGTGCGAGCACCAGACGCTGACGACCTAAGCCACATAATTCAGCAGCGAGACGAATCGGCCAGACAATTCTGGACACGATTCATAACTCAGAAAAATCAGATCGTCGACTGTCTGGATGCGGAGGCCCTCGCGGCCTTCAAACATAACATCCGCGATGAGTGGCTTGCTCGGCACCTGGGATAGGAAAAGCCAAAATCCATGGCAGCCCTCACAACACTCATGACCCGCTTTTGCGCGGGAGAGGACAGCTGGCTAGCCCGCAGCAACAACCTCAGCAAAAATTCTGGCAGTCCGGATACCAAGGACCGCAATGACAGGTCGCGTCGCAACAAGAACAAACGCCACATTAACGGCGACAATAATGAGGATACGGCAGTCAACGCCGGATTCAGAGGCTCCAAACCCGGTCAATGGAAAAAGCTATTCAAAAGAACTACTACGGGTCCGTCCAATTTGTAACGAATACTCGATCGCTCGTGCTAGATACACGACACCCCCAAAAGGCCAGCCAAGCACACCAACAGGGACTATTGGGTATTCAAGCAGGCAGGCAAGCTAATTGCCGAAAACAATGGCAAGGGGCTGCATAGCGATGACGAAGAAGAGACCCGACCGCTGAACAATAGAGGACAGAAGGGTTTCCCCCCACAAGTGCGGATGGTGAATATGATATACGCAACCCACATACCCAAGAGGGAGCGGAAGCGTGCACTCAGGGACGTATACGCGATGGAGCCAGTCGCCCCGAAGTTCAACCCATGGTCCTCCTGCCCGATCACTTTTGATCGAAGGGACCACCCCACCAGCATCCGCCACGGCGGATTCACCGCATTGGTTTTAGACCCAATCGTCGATGGATTTCACCTCACCAGAGTCCTGATGGACGACGGCAGCAGCCTGAACCTGCTTTATCAGGACACAGTGTGCAAGATGGGCATAGACCCCTCAAGGATTAAACCCGCAAAGACGACCTTCAAGGGCGTCATACCAGGTGTAGAGGCCAGTTGTACGGGCTCAGTTACACTAGAAGTGGTCTTCGGATCCCCGGATAACTTCCGAAGCGAGGAGTTAATCTTCAACATAGTTCCGTTTCGCAGCGGCTATCATGCGGGACCGCGTTTGCAAAGTTCAACGCGGTCCCGCACTACACATACCTCAAGCTCAAAATGCCAGGCCCTCGAGGAGTCATCACGGTCAACGGAAACACCGAACGCTCCCCCCGAACGAAGGAACATACAGCGGCTCTCGCGGCAGAAGTACAATGCAGCCTCTTAAGGCAATTCTCGAGTCCGGCCGTTAAGCGATCGGACACGGGTAAACGCGCCCGGAGTAACCTACAACAAGACCACCTGGCACGTTCTGAGCACGCGTAGTAATGCGGCCCCAACCCCAGCCCTTGCAAGATTGCAAGACTGGTCCTTCGCGTACATCATTATGCTCTGGAGATACCATGGGCATGGGGGGAGGGGCACGACCACGACAGGCCCAGAATGCGGCTTAACCACATCAGGGGCTCCCAAGTGTGTCATTCCTTTTCTTCTTATTTTCTTCCTTTTTCTTTCTTACCCACAGGACTCTGTTCACCAGAGGCCCTGTCCGGCAGTAGACCGGCCGAACTCACGATGCAACAGCCAGGGAAGGAGAAAGGCTACGACGAATACCCAGGTGGTCTCCATTACGAGCATATAATCTGTTTTATACACCACTCCGCAGCCTACCCCTGGAGGGGGACATGTTTAATAGTCCCATCCCTTGCTTATCGCACTATTTGTATCGTTCTGCATTCATGGCAGTATTTCTTGAATAAACAATGCAGCACCTTTTTGCTTATAATTGCATTTCTTTCTTATACATATGTTCATTTATGACATGTCGCATCCGTACACTTTGGTACGGCTAAATACACCAGGGGCTTAAGTTCGCCACATTATGGTGTGATAAGTCTGAACACTTTCACAAGTGCGGCACCCCGAACTTATAGCATTATATACATTGGCTCCTAATCATGTCTTGGGTCAATAGTTGGGTTGGCCCGGCTCCCATGTTTTGGTACCTTACATTCCGTTCTATCGGCTAAGGTAGCACTGGGAGAACCACTGCGATTGCGCCCCAGTTGAGTTGGGCGAGCGCCTCAGTGGAGAAAGCTAAACCTGACCGTCATGATGAGGCGAGAGTCGGTCGCTATTCGAGAGGTTTTTTCGAGTCCCTAAAGACTTATGCCGCTTAGAGCGAGGAACCGGCTTTGTCCGGCCCAGGCGTGGATAGCGCCCCGAATTCGGCCTTCCGAACACTAGGGGCTTCGCCGAAATTTAAAACTATAGAATTCTATGGCTAAGTGAGAGTGTTCAAGCATTAACTGTCCGGTTGCCTAGTTCGTTGTGTTGAGCGCCTCCCTAGATGGACCCAAATATGGGAACAAGAGTGCTCAAATTTATCCCGAACACCCCAGCACTCGTGGCATGGGGGCTGAAGCCGACGACTTGCCATCTCTCAGATTTGATAAACAGCCGCACAGAACGTAATATTTTAAATCAACAAGCGTTGCTTAGTGCATATGAACAAAGTTTTCAGCGCACAGGATAACAAAATGCGAGTCTACTCAAATATTATATTATTGGAGCACTCACCCGCAATAGTGCGGGCACCCTTCAGGACACTCTTGTAATACATCTCGGGCGTGCGATACTCCTTGCCCGGCGGTGGCGCGTCCGTCACAAGCTTCTGAGCATCCATCTTGCCCCAGTGGACAACCCATGGACAAGGGAACCTTCAATACAGGTGGATCGCTTGATGACCTCAACCCATGGACAAGCATCCACCAGCCGCCGCACCAGGCCGAAGTAGCTCACAGGCATGGCCTCATTGGGCCACAGCCGAACTGTGTGGCCCTTCATGGCATGTTCGGCCACCTTGTGGAGCTCGACCAGCTGCTTCAGCTGGTCGCTAAGGGGCACCGGATGTCCGGCCTCAGCATACTAAGACCAGAAGACCTTCTTCGTCGAGCTCCCCTCCTCGGCCTAGTAGAAAGCGGCAGCATCGGACACGCTGCGGGGCAGATCTGCGAACGCTCCTGGAGTGCTCCGAATTTGGGTAAGTAACGGGTAATTCACATTCACATGCTTGCTTTGCATGAAAAATGCCTTACCCGCCGCTATTTTCTTCAACGCCTCGATTTCCTGAAGGGCCTTGTGGGCTTCGTCCTTAGCGGCTTTGGCGCTCTCAAGAGTCGATGCAAGATCGGACTCTCGAGTCTTCGAGTCGCGCTCCAAACTCTCATGCTTCTCCACGAGAGCCTGGAGCTCTTGCTATACCTCCGCCACTCGCGCCTCCTGCTTCTCTCACCCAGGGCGCTCCATGGCCGCATTACGTTCGGCCGCGGACACCGCCTCCTTCAAGGTCGAAACCTCGTTCGTGGCCCCTGAAGTACCCACGTTATCCTTGTCATTTGTCTTGCAACCAAATCCTTTTCTCTAAGGTACAACTTTAATAAGGTGTTACTCACCTTCCTTGTCCTCGAGCTGCTTCTTGGCATGGCCGAGCTTGTTCTCGGGCCGCTCGAGGCTTTGCTTCAAAGCGTTGACATCTGCAGTCAATGGGGCAGAGGTCAGCAGCGCAGCCTGCAAATCCCATATTGACATATTTATTAAGACTCTTGTTTTTATATTTTTGGATCCTCAGTCCGCCTTTTCTTTTCGAACACCGAACCGAGCATCAGGGGCTACTGTCTATGCGGTACTATTTTACATATATTAATATTCTTACCTCAAAGCCTGATAGAAGGCTGCTGCAGGCTTCGGTCAGCCCGCTTTTGGCGAGCTGAACCTTCTGAATCACCGGACTCATGACAGTGCAGTGTTCCTCCTCAATGGAAGCACCGTTGAGCGCCTCCAGCAAGTTATCTGGCGCCTCCGGTTGGACGGAGGCCGCCGGCGTCACGGTCTTGCCCTTCTTACGAAGGGGCCGCCCGCCGGACTCCGGAACCACAGCAGGTTCCGGTGCGGAGTCCGGTACGAAGTCCGGGAGGTCACCTTGTGGCACCTCCGGGTCCTCCTCCTCCGGGTGGGTCCTTCTCTGGGATCCCACCTTGGCGTCGTCAGCGTCACGGGGGGAGGAGGCGGTTGGAAGTGAAGTACTATTCACATCCGACGTGCCCAAGGACCCGCTCGACGAAGTGGGAAGACCGTCCTTGGGCGGACTACAGGGTTGTATGCGGCGTTAGAAAGACACCATGTGGCAAAAATAAAAATCATGAAGTCATTCGGGAGTCCGAATACTTACAATCTCGCCAGGGGCTTGGCCCTTGGAGGCCAATCCTCGTCGTCATCACCGGCATTGGCGGAACAGTCCGGGAGAAAAGTCCTTCCCTTCTTGGACCCTTCGACCTCCCTCGTTGGGGAGGCCTTCCTTTTCTTCCCTCCCCCCGCTGGTGGAAAGGCCTTTTTCTTCTCCTCCTCATCCTCGTGGGAGGAGTCTGCCTCGGAGTCATCGGGCACCTGAAAACGGGAACTCTTTCGAGTGCCCGTGGCCTCCTTCTTGGCCTTCTTCTCCGGCACCACGTGTGGTGCCGGAACCAGCAGCCCCACTAAACGGGCGTCCGCTGGGTCTTCTGGCAAAGGGGCCGGACAGTTAGTCTGCTCAGCCTTCTTCAGCCAGTCCTGTCAAAGGAGAGGGAGTTTAGATCCCACATAGAGTCAAATTATGAAAGACAAGTGTCCCGTAAAGGGTAGAATCGCTTACCTCGCTAGCCCGTCGCTGCGAGCTGAATCCGTGATCTTCGATAGCGGATGCGGGAGCCTCGGCGCCCTTAAACAACACCTTCCAATCATCTTTGTACCTAGTGTCGAAGAGCCAGCTCAAGGTTCGGTGCTGGGCCGGATCGAACTCCCACAATTTGAAGGCCCGTTGTTGGCACAGGAGAATCCGGCGGATGAGCATGACCTGGACTACGTTGACAAGCTTGAGCTTCTTGTTCACTAGCTTTTGGACGCAGGCTTGGAGTCCGGTCAGCTCCTACGAATCGCCCCAAGTCAGACCACTCTCTTTCCAAGAGGTGAGCCGTGTGGGGATGCCAGATCTGAATTCAGGGACCGCTGCCCAATTAGGGTCACGCGGCTCGGTGATGTAGAACCACCCTGATTGCCACCCCTTGATGGTTTCCACGAAGGCGCCCTCGAGCCAGGTAACGTTGGGTATCTTACCCACCATGGCGCCTCCGCACTCCGCTTGGCTGCCCTTCACAACCTTCGGCATGACATTGAAGGTCTTGCGCCACAAGCCGAAGTGGGGCTGGATGCAGAGGAAAGCCTCGCACACGACGATAAACGCCGAGATGTTGAGGATGAAATTCGGGGCCAGATCATGGAAATCCAGGCCGTAGTAGAACATAAGCCCCCGGACAAAGGGGTGAAGTGGGAAGCCCAGTCCGCGGAGGAAATGGGGAAGGAATACCACCCTCTCATGGGGCCTAGGGGTGGGGATGGGCTGCCCCTAGTCGGGGAGCCGGTGCGCGATATCGCTGGACAGATATCCGGCGCTGCGCAGCTTCTTGATATGCCCCTCCGTAACGGAGGAGGCCATCCACTTGCCTCCCGCTCCGGACATAGTTGGAGAAGGATGAGGTGAGATGTGCGGGCTTGGGCGCTGGAGCTCGAGTGCGCGGAGATGGATAAGCAAAGGAGGAAGAAGGCGTAGGTAAAAAGGTGGATCCTTATCCCCTTATATATGGGCGGACGAAACTATGCGTCCCCACCGGCCTGATAAAACTCGCTTTTCTCCCAAGCGCCGCAATCATTGGTGCGGTTCGGTTACCCACGTCCGTATTGATGAGAATCTCGGAATAAGGGGAACACGATCTCTGCTTCGACAAGACGTGCCAAGGAAACCGCTTTGCTAATTGCGCTGAGGTGGTATAATAAAAATGATTCAAGTAAAGGCTTGGTTGTGGTGTGACGTCACGCCACGACATACATCAGCAGATTGAACTTGTGTAAATATTATTCTCTCTACGGTGGAATGTTGAATTTATTTTGCAGAGCCGGACACTATCTTGGTATTCACAATCTTCTACAAATTATTCGGAGGAGGAACCCACCTTGCAATGCCGAAGACAATATGCACGCCGGACTCGTCGTCATTGAAGCCTGGTTTAGGGGCAACTGAGGGAGTCCTGGACTAGGGGGTGTCCAGATAGCCGAACTATCATCATCGGCCGGACTCCAAGATTATGAAGATACAAGATTGAAGACTTCGTCCCATGTCCGGATGGGACTTTCCTTGGCATGGAAGGCAAGGTTGGCGATACGGATATGTAGATCTCCTACCATTGTAACTAACTCTGTGTAACCCTAGCCCTCTCCGGTGTCTACATAAACCGGATGGTTCTAGTCCGTAGGACAAGAACAACAATCATACCATAGGCTAGCTTCTAGGGTTTAGCCTCCTTGATCTCGTCGTAGATCTACTCTTGTAATAACCACATCATCAATATCAATCAAGCAGGACGTAGGGTTTTACCTCCATCAAGAGGGCCCGAACCTGGGTAAAACATCATGTCCCTTGTCTCCTGTTACCATCCGCCTAGATGCCCAGTTCGGGACCCCCTACCCGAGGTCCGACGGTTTTGACACCGACAGGCCCCCTGGTGCTCCACCGACCTCAACTCCAACTCTATATATTCACGTTCGGGGAGAAAAAATCAGAGAGAGGGATTCATCGCGTTTTACGATACGAAGCCGCCGCCAAACCCTAATCTCTCTCGGGAGGGCTGATCTGGAGTCCGTTCGGGGCTCCGGAGAGTGGAATCCGTTGCCGTCGTCATGATCAACCATCCTTCATCACCGATTTCATGATGCTCACCACCGTGCATGAGTAATTCCATCGTAGGCTTGCTAGACGGTGATGGGTTGGATGAGATTTACCATGTAATCGAGTTAATTTTGTTAGGGTTTATTCCCTAGTATCCATTATGTTCTGAGATTGATGTAGCTATGACTTTGCTATGCTTAATGCTTGTCACTAGGCCCTGAGTGCCATGATTTCAAATCTGAACCTATTATGTTTTCATGAATATATGTGAGTTCTTGATCCGAACTTGCAAGTCAATAGTCACCTACTATGTGTTATGATCCGGTAACCCCGAAGTGACAATAATCGGGACCACTCCCGGTGATGACCGTAGTTTGAGGAGTTCATGTATTCACAAGTGTTAATGCTTTGGTCTGGTACTCTATTAAAAGGAGGCCTTAATATCCCTTAGTTTACAATAGGACCCCGCTGCCACGGGAGGGTAGGACAAAAGATGTCATGCAAGTTCTTTTCCATAAGCACATATGACTATATTCGGAATACATGCCAACATTACATTGATGAATTGGAGCTAGTTCTGTGTCACCCTATGTTATAACTATTGCATGAGGAATCACATTCGACATAATTATCCATCACTGATCCAATGCCTACAAGCTTTTCATATATTGATCTTTGCTTAGTTACTTTACCATTGCCACTGTTACAATTACTACAAAACTGCTACTGTTACTTTTACCACTGTTACCGTTACTTCCATATTACTTTGCTACTAAATACTTTGCTGCAGATATTAAGTTTTCTAGGTGTGGTTGAATTGACAACTCAACTGCTAATACTTGAGAATATTCTTTGGCTTCCCTTGTATCGAATCTATAAATTTGGGTTGAATATTCTACCCCCGAAAACTGTTGCGATCTCCTATACTTGTGGGTTATCAGCCATCCAGTTCTGCTTTAGATTCACCTTCTGTTATAAGTAAACTTTCAACACCACCACATGCTATTAATTCTGATATGTGGCAAGTTGTTGATGATGCTACTTTTGCTATGGATAAGGCTTATGATGATGCTAGTACCTTGCTTAATGATGATGATGTGCCACTTGGTGATTTTCTTGATAAACAAATTGCTAGAGCAATACGACATGATGTTGTTGAATCTGATGATGAGCTTGAAACTGAAACTCCTAAAACACCTTCTAGAACTAGCCTTCCTAGATATGAATTGCCTAAGGCACCAGCAGGTTATGTTATGAATGAGGAGACAACTAGAGATATTCTTGCTTGCAGAGATAGAGATGATCTAGAGAAATTATTATGCAAGTATAAAGAAAAATCTCTGAATGCTAGAATGAAATGTGATTCTATGTTTGCTACTTCACCTATTTTTATTGATGATAAGGATTATGAATTCTATGTCGACCCAGAGTTAATTACTTTGCACTACTAGGAAAACCCTTACTAGTAGCGCTGGTTTTTTTGCTATTAGTAGCGCGGGTAGGCGCGCTACTGCTACGGTGCTACAGCTATTTTCTAACAGTAGCGCTTGTTTTGGCCCGCGCTACTGGTAAATGAGCGCTGCTGGTAATATTTTGGCCCGTGCCACTGCTAAAGTTTATGTTTTTTCATATTTTGACGTTGTACATGTTTAAACAGATATATCTTTTATACAATAACAACTCATGATGAACTAGTCTGCTTAAATAGTATATTCATTACTACTAGTCATCACCACCAAACAATGTTCGTCAATGAGACATCATATATATAACAAGTTGGTCACTAGTCATAATCACAACTCCTCATCCTCCTCATCAACTATAGCTAACACATTGTAGCACATAATAACACATTCTACCTAGGACCTACTCTTCTCATAGGACCTACTCTACCCTCTCTTAGGTAAAATATCATAAAACAAGATAGGCATTGACTCCTCATTAAGGAAACTGGACTCTCCATAATGAAGAACGGAGATCATCCTGTATCCAAGTCTTGGCCTATGCACAATGTTGCTTGCAAGCAGCTCTCTACGATGGCCGAAACATTTTTTTCAATCATTTATTATCATGGCTTCCTCGCTTTTAGAAATCCGGTATGGATAGGAGTGATGTGGATACTGCGGCTGACCTGGCCGTGGTGGCCGTAAGCTCATAACATCAACGCGACCTCTTGGCAACATCAGATGAGGGACACAATCCATGGTGATTTTCTATTCGTAATAACTTTGTAGTTAGCAATGTAGTTTACTTTTAGAAAAATTTATGCAAAAGATGCACGGATGTGGTAATAGTAGAAAATGTAACCATGATATCTCTATTGATGTTACCGTAGCACACCGCATGCACTAGTGGCACATATTGACCATAATTTTGAGGAATTTGATAATAGCTATTGTAAGTCTCAAGATCAGTAAAAAATGCGATAAGACCATCTTTCTCCTTATAAGTTAATTGTGCTTCATCATTGTAGTAGTAGATTCTGTCTACCATCTTCCGTACATTTTTTAAAGAATGAAAATAAGCTGTCAAATGCTTTGAAATAAACAATATAAATTACTTAATAAATATGTTTGCGAAACTCACACAGCGGTAGAACTGGAAGCGTGTCAATAAGGACCCAAATGGTCATATTCTTTTTGTCGATGTCAGGATCACCAAGATCGAAGGTGAGAAGCATACCCTCACGAAAATCATACGCCTTGCAAAGGGCTTCCCAATTCGGGCAACCAAAATTGGATGAGTTCACAGAATTGTATAGTTCTAGAGCAAAATCATAACCATGATGGGTCCTTAGTTGAATTATCTTTGTCCCCATGCTTTCATGATCTTCAAAACCCATATTCTCCAAGACATAGCGTCTTCCATGGCATGGGATAAGCTAGTCGAATTGTAAAAGACAGAATTTACATGTTGAAGAAGCAAAGAAGTCGTGCAAAAATAACAAAAAACACTTGTCATCATTGCGTACTGTATCAACATCGAAGGTCTCTTGGAGCTTGATGCTGAAGCTCCGACCTTCTACCAGCTGAGGCATGTCGCACAGACCGCGCTCATCTTCGCAGTAATCGCAGATAGAAAATTCCCTTTCGTCGTGAGACATTTCCTAATAGGTAATTAATAATCCATCATCGAATACGTATATAGTAGTTTGTAGCAAAGATCATCATATAACAACTAGAACACCTAAATTTTTTAGTTTGTAGTACTTTGTAGCAAAGATCATCATCGAACCCAGTTTGTAGCAAAGATCATCATATAATTCATCACCGAATACATATATAGTTGTTTGTAGAACAAACCACGCTCATCTTTTGCATTCGATAAGCAATTAACTAATAGGTAATTAATAATCCATCATTGAATACATATATAGTAGTTTGTAGCAAAGATCATCATATAATATAAATAGTACATATCGAATAATAGCTCCTCTAGGTTCAGTGGGCCGCGGTGGACACCCAAAGAGAAGGAACGCATCACAGGATCATAGCTCCAGTGAGGTCCCCAAAGAATGTGCCAGGTATTGGAGAACCTGTCGTTTGCCAACGAAACCAAGTAGCGATGGACGTGCGCGTTCTCCTCCGTGACACGGTGTTGTACCACCTGCGCGGGGGACTCAAGCCTCTACACCGATGCAGGCCCACGTGACCGCCACCAAAGAAGCTCCGGGTCGACGACGGGCTGGCTCCTTACTAAGCTGCACTCATCGGAAGGTAGCACAACCCAGTACCAGCCCGGCGGAGCCCAGTCCCGGACATGGCCCCTCGGCTCAAGCAGGAGTCCTCCGCCGAGTCGACGACGAGGATGCAGGATAGGCATCGTCGATGTCGATAACAAAATGCTTAATTATTAAACCAAAAATAATAAACACTTAGCAAAATTCGGCATGACCTTTGCTAAAAGCAGGACATGTCAAGCGCCTGAAATTTGCCAGAACGTAAACGAATCGACATTTCTGGTAAAACATAGGACACTCGAAAAAATATGACATGTCTAAAATGTGACATGTTCAAAATATGACATGTCCACTACATATTTGCATATAACAGGAAAAATTGCTTTAACTAAAAAAATAACAACAATTGCTTTAACTAAAAAAATACCTAGAATTCTATTAACTACACCTAAAACAACTAAAACACCTAAAATTCTGTTGACTACACCTAAAACAACTAAAACACCTAAAATTCTGTTAAATACACCTAAAACACCTAAATTCTATTAACTACACCCAATTAAAAACCTAGCTAAATTTCTGTCCTAACTTTAAAACCTAGCTAAATTTAAAAACCTAGGGTTCATACGAATTAACTAGGGTTCGTACCTAATCTGTCCTAGCTAGAGTTCGATCATAACCTACATTATTCTAAAAACCTACATTTTTTAACTATATGGGATTCAAAATAAGTACTCACTAATAACTATAACTAGGGAGGGAGGGAGGAGGAGTAAGGAGGGAGGAGTACGTCTCGGTGGAGGAGAGGGCCGGCGCGGGGGGGGGGACCGGCGGGGGAGGATGGACGATGCGGGGGGGTGGCAGGGGAGGAGGGTCGGCGCAGGGAAGGGCGACCGACAGGGGAAGAGGGCCCGCACGAGGGAGGGCGGCCGGAGTAGGATGGGCGACAGCCGGATCGGGGGATTGAGGGATTTGATCTGTGAGTGTGAGCGTGTGAGTGTGAGTGAGTGAGAGGGGAGGGGCGCACGGGCCGGCGCGGGGGAAGCAGAGGTGGGCTTAGCGGCAGCGCGGGAAGGAGGCCCAGCGCTATAGCTAAAGCTGCAACAGTGGGCCGAGAGCGTGGCCCATCAACTGCAGCGCTGGCCGGGATATCCCGCGCTACTGCTAACCCTTTCTTGCAGCGCTAGTGTTGTCAGGCGCCACTGCTAAATAGCTGTAGCGTGGGGTCTTTAGCCAATGCTACTGCTAACTGTCTACCTATAAGCATTTTCCTAGTAGTGTTGGTTGAATCTGATCCTTTCCATGGTTATGAAACTGAAACTGTTGTGGCACATCTTACTAAGTTGAATGACATAGCCACCCTTTTTACTCATGATGTGAAAACTTGCTATTATTTTATTCTCAAATTATTTCCTTTCTCATTAAAGGTCAATGCTAAAGCTAGGTACAATAGTCTTGCTCCTGGTTGTATGCGTAGTCCCCAGGATAAGATTTATTACTTCTTTGAAAAATATTTTCCTACTCATCAGAAATAGGCTGCTTTACAGGAAATATTTAATTTTGTGCAAACTAAAGAAGAGAATCTCCCACAAGCTTGGGGGAGGCTTTGCCAATTACTTAATGCTTTGCCTGATCATCCTCTTAAGAAAACTGAAATACTTGATATTTTCTATAATGGACTAACCGATGCTTCTAGGGATTTCCTAGATAGTTGTTGTCGGTGTCAAAACCGGCGGATCTCGGGTAGGGGGTCCCGAACTATGCGTCTAGGCGGATGGTAACAGGAGACAAGGGACACGATGTTTTACCCAGGTTCGGGCCCTCTTGATGGAGGTAAAACCCTACGTCCTGCTTGATTGATATTGATGATGTGGTTATTACAAGAGTAGATCTACCACGAGATCAAGGAGGCTAAACCCTAGAAGCTAGCCTATGGTATGATTGTTGTTCTTGTCCTACGGACTAAAACCTTCCAGTTTATATAGACATTGGAGAGGGCTAGGGTTACACATAGTCGGTTACAATGGTAGGAGATCTACATATCCGTATCGCCAAGCTTGCCTTCCACGCCAAGGAAAGTCCCATCCAGACACATGACGAAGTCTTCAATCTTGTATCTTCATAGTCTTGGAGTCCGGCCGATGATGATAGTTCGGCTATCCGGACACCCCCTAGTCCAGGACTCCCTCAGTTGTGCTGGTTGTGTTTTCAGGGAACTAACTATTGAGCAAGCTGAAGAATTATTGAATAACATATTGAAAAATTATGATGATTGGACTCTTCTTGAACCACCGCCTAAACCCACTCCGAAGAAGAGGGTTACATTATATCTCAGTCCTGAAGATATGCAAGAGGCAAAAAAATCTATGAAGCAAAAAGGTATTAAAGCTGAGGATGTTAAAAATTTACCTCCTATTAAAGAAATACATGGGCTTAATACACCACCACTTCCTAAGGTGGTAGAGGTTAATTCTCTAATGAAGTTCAATGATAATGACAATCCTCACAATATGCATCCTAGCCAATGCCTTTATGAGTATGAAAACTATATTAGAAAACAAGATCTCTTCAATGCAAATGTTTTGAAACAATTAAAATACAATTCTTATACGATTGCTCGCTTGTGTGACTTGTTATTTAGAATCTCAAATGATGTTAGATGTGTTGGAAAGCATGCTTCTATGGTTCAAACTCAGTTAGAATAAGTTGCTAAATCTGAAAGAGAGTTGCTAGATGAAATGAACAATAATATAC
Source organism: Triticum aestivum (assembly GCF_018294505.1). Classification (NCBI taxonomy): domain Eukaryota; kingdom Viridiplantae; phylum Streptophyta; class Magnoliopsida; order Poales; family Poaceae; genus Triticum; species Triticum aestivum. The sequence goes on from NC_057807.1 coordinate 699,514,855, forward strand.
ATGGCTTTACTGTTAGAGTTGCAACTAGAGGAGGTAAAATGACTCAGGAACCACATTATCCTATGGGACACCCAAAGAGAATAGAACAAGATTCACAAAGAGTTAACACTGATGCACCTAGTCCTTCTAGAAAGAAAAAGAAGAAGAAAAATGATAGGACTTTGCATACCTCTAGTGAACCTGAAATATAGAAACCTCCTGATTATGATAATGAAACTTCTATCTCTGATGCTGAAACTCAACCTGGTAGTGAACACTCACCTTCTAATAATGAAATGGATAATGATGAGGTTCATGAAGATGCTCCACCAAATAGTAAAGAACCAGACAATGATGTTGAGATAGAACCACCTGTTGATCTTGATAACCCACAACCTAAGAATAAAAGGTATGATAAAAGTGACTTTGTGGCTAGAAAACACAGTAAAGAAAGAGAACCGTGGGTTAAAAAACCTATGACTTTTCCACCAAAGTCAACTAAAAAGAAAGATGATGAAGAATTTGAACGGTTTGCTGAAATGCTGAGTCCAGTCTTTCTGCGTACTCGCTTGACTGATATCCTTAAAATGCCTCCTTATGCAAAGTATATGAAAGACATCATCACCAATAAGAGAAAAATACTAGAAGCTGAAATATCCACTATGTTTGCTAATTATACTTTTAAATATGTAGTACCTGAACTATACCTTGCTCCATGAAAAAGAATTATGTGAAAACTGCTTTGTGTGATTTAGGAGCTGGTGTTAGTGTTATACCTTTCTCTTTATAAAAAAGACTTGATTTGAATAAACTCACACCTACTGAAATATCCATGCAAATGGATGACAAATCAACTGCCATACCTATCTGTATCTGTGAGGATGTGCCCGTTGTTGTTGCTAATGTTACTATTTTGACTGATTTTGTTATACTTGAGATGCCCGACGACGACAACATGTCGATTATCCTTGGTAGACCCTTCTTGAATACTACAGGGGCTGTTATTAATTGCAATAAAAGCAAGGCCACTTTTCAGATCAATGGTAATGAGCGTATGGTGCACTTCCCAAAGAAACAATTCCAAGTGAATGGTATTAATGTTATTAAAAAATCTAGGAGAATCACTATTGGAAGTTTTCAAATACCTCTACCTAGTGTTAAAAAGAAATATGAAATACTTATTATTGGGGACATTCATATCCCCATTGAGCTAACTTAGTGATTTACGAAAGTTCTTCGGTTTCATGTTAATCAAAAGTGGTTGTTAATAAGACTTTAGCAACCTTATTAATGGATCATTTTTAGCTGTATGAAGTTGACGAATTTAGTATGCACTACCTTCTGTCCCTATTTTGAGTTTCCTGTTCTTATTAGTTAAATAAAATAAAATGCCATGTTTTGTCTGTTTTACGAATTTCCCGCGCAATAAAAAATGACCCAAAAATAAAAGTTGTCAGAATGCTCTAAAAATTTAATATGATTTTTTCTGAATTTTTGGTGCAAATAATATCAGAGGGAGCTGCACCGGGTGGGCACAACCCACTTGGGCGCGCCAGGGGGGCCTGGTGAGTTGTGGGCCCCATGTGGGCCCCCTCACTTAACCCTTCACACCACATCATCACTTACCTCCAGAAAAAAAATTCTCCATTGCTCTCTCTCCCGTGTTCTTGCTCTCAAACCCATAGATTTTGATCTCTTTGCTCAAACCTCCGTTTATGAAACTGTTTCGGGGGATTGTTGCTTGGTATGTGATTCCACCGTTTGTCCAATTAGTTTTTGTTTTAGTGGTTTGTATTTTGCATAATTAGCTACTCTTGGTGCTGCTGTAGATGAGCTTGCATGTTAAATTCTTAGAGTTCTAAGTAGTTTGAATGCTTGCTATGGCCTATATGTATCCCTATGAGTAGTTGGTATCATTTTTGTTGAGAAAATTTTGTGGGCTAATAAATTTCAGAATTTTTGTTCATAGGAAAACCATGAATATCTTTAGGAAGTTTGGCTCTAAGAAGAAGTCCAAGGTTGTTATTGGGGAGTCATCTGATAGTGATCTCCATGCTCGGAGGTTGGCAGAAGTACGACCGTGTGAATGGCCGCACACCCAATTCATGGAAGAGGCCGAAATCCTTCAGGAGTTCACAAAATATGCTACTAATGCCGACCTCACCGACTTCATCACAGATGAGTGTGAATAGCACCAAATACTCACAAACATCTTTGTTCAAAGTTTTACTTTCCTTCCTAGGAATAATCCTCCTGAAGTGAGCTTTGATTTATATGCTGAAAACCATCAGATACCACTCACTCAATTTTGTGACATATGCATGATCCCTTCTGATGGGAGATTAGCCGAGCCTAGGCCGGCGGAGCTTGCAACCTTTTATCGCACTTTGACCGTGGGAGATGAGAGAGGGGTCTCAGCTATCACTGCTGCTGGCTTGCATTTTCGTGTCGTTCATTACTTTGCTCTTTTAATTGCAAAATGCATGCTTGATAGAGAGCAGGAGGGTGCACTCGGTTCACCAGACCTTGATGTTTTAGGTCATGCACTGGAGGGCGACAACACTTACAACTTGGGAGCTATTATGGCTCGTCGCCTCCACATTAATAAATCCAAGGGTAAAATACATGGTGGGATTTTTGCTACTTGTTTGGCAGCTCACTTTAATGTTGAGATGCGCCATTATGATTACCCTTTGACCAAAGTTTACCCAGACCACACACCCATGGATCACCACCATTTCCCTGATAAAGATTCTCCTGACATTCCTATTCCATATAACCTGGTTTTTAGCATTGAAACTCGTGATATTATTCCATTGCCTGCTCCTTCTTTGTTTGATTCTGTCGCCAGGGGCGGATATAGGATCATGACTGCGGACATCATCACCTACCGGAACGTCCAGGCTGCTGCAGAGGCAGGGGAGGAGCCTCAGCAGTGGGATGAGTGGATGCCCACTCCTCAGTACCCCTACTACCATCCAGGCTACTGATCGACTACCAAGTTAGGCCAAAAGCCTAAGCTTGGGGGAGTACGTGTTTCCACCGACACTACATTCATGTTCACTTATTCCACTAGTCGGTGTTCACACTTTCTCATTGTATCATCCATGTTTAGATTTATTTTTCGCGCTTTCTTCTTGTGTGTTTGAAAAACTTTAGAAATAACAAAAAATTAGTTGTCGCTAGTTTACTTTCTATGCTTACTTAGTAGTAATATTAAAAAGAAAATGCAAAAATATTTCCTTGTTCTTATTTTTGCTTGTTGGGGGCTTTCCCCTGTAAATAGTTTCTCGTTTTTCTCTTTCCCTTTTATTTTCTTATTCAAGAGAACCAAATACTCCAAAAATATTTCAGTGTATTTCTCTGAATTTCTTTTCTTTTGATTTGAGTTGTACGAAGGAGAAGACCACGATGAAAATATTGAGTGGCTCTCATATGAATAATAGTTGATCTAATAAAGAGCACATTTTACCTTGTCTTCCCCTGTTGAATAAAATGTTTACCGATTCCAGCTTAGTCCACGACACTCTTGCACTATTATTATTTTTACATCGTTTGGTCGTGCAAGTGAAAGACAATAATGGCGATATTCGATGAACTGACCGTGGCAGAGAGAAACGGGTATGAACTTGACTAGTTCTGTTTGTGTAAATATGTTTAACCTAGTATCCATGATTCAGCCCATTATGATTAAACATGTTTGCAATGACAATTAGAGATTATAGTTTCTCATGACATGCATAAGTAGCTGGGAGTGGATAATGATTTATCTTGGATATCAACATTGCGTTAAAATAATTGTGATGTAGTATGATGATATGGTATCCTCCTCCGAATGTTCGAGTGGCTTGACTTGGTACATGTTCATGCATGTAGTTGAATCAAAAGCAACATAGCCTCTATGATCTTTATGTTCATGGTGTTCATATCCTACTCATGCTAGTGTCCAATGTTACTTATATATAATGCAAGTTTATGACCGTTGTTGCTCTCTAGCTAGCCGCTTCTCAATCTAATTACTAGCCTTCGCCTGTACTAACTGGGAATTCTGCTTGTACATCAAGAACCTTGAACCCAAAAGTTATTCCACATGAATCCACCATACCTACCTATATGCGGTATTGCAGTGCCGTTCTAAGTAAATTTGCATGTGCCACCTCTAAAACCTTCTAAATAAATATCCTTTTTGTGTGCCTGGATCGTTCATGGAATGACAGGAGGTGGTCGGTATCTTTCATGCTAAGCGGGTTATTCTCAGGTCCAGTGTTTATTCACTCGCCATCGCACGAGAAAAGGGCGGTAATAGGGATGCACAGTCCCAAACTGCAAACAAAAAAAGCTTACAAACAATCAAACAAAAACTCTCAATGAAGTCAAAACCTTTACTTTTATTGCTTGGGAACCGCCACTAGCGTGCATAGCATGGAAGATATTGATAACTGATGGTCGTGAAGTAAATGAGAAGTGTATGTCTCAAAATATCATTTACCTCTGTTTTAAAATTATGAGCTCTGACATCTCAGCAAATCACTGCTTCCCTCTGCGAAAGGACTATCCATTTACACTACTAGAGAAAACCCCAGTAGTACCGCTTGAAATGTGCATAGCAGTAGCCCTGGGCCCAAGTCTACTGCTATCACGCTACAGCTAAACCCTAGTAGTAGCGCTGGTATGGGCAGCGCTACTGGTAAGTATTGTTAGCAGTAGAGCTTCCCAATCCAGCGCTACTGATAACTATCTATAGGGCTTGTTCATATGACGCGCTGCTGATAAGCCGGCGCTACTGGTAAGTATTTTCCAGCGCTACTGCTAATATTACAGCTCTCAAAGATTTGCATCCTCTACGTATTTGTGATGTATTTATACATGCTCTATATAATAGTTTCATCACATCATACTAAACATACACTATCTTCTATTATATACTTAAAATGATAGAAAACAAACGATAGAGATTAATTACTCTATAGCTACAGATATTTGAACAGCAGAGATCAATTAGCATTTTTTTTCCGATTAGCATGTTTCGTGCATACAAATAACAAAAGGCAAAGTCACGTCATGTAAGGAAACACTTCTTGAGTGGCTAGATTACACGTACTTTGGCAACTAAGAAAACAACATGTACCACGTGCTAAAAAAAGTGGATCACACATACAGATGACGGAAAGCTTGAGGTTAACAAAAAAACAAATCTTATATACAATGAAAGTAAAGAATTGTAATTGCATGACAATTATAATGGCTGATGTGAGCAAATATATGTAACCCATAGGTTGGATTGGCTCGGCTCCGGCTCCTCTTCGTACAGGGCATCGGAGATCCCATCGGAACCGGTGGCCTAGCCGGCGTTGGCATCGAGGGGAAAAGTTTTTCATCAACTCAAACGATAGAAAACAAACGATATAGATTAATTACTCTATGGCTACATATATTTGAACGGCAGAGATCAATTAGCAATTTTTTTCCGATTAGCATGTTTCGTGGATACAAATAACAAAAGGCAAAGTCACGTCATTGAAGGAAACACTTCTTCAGAGGCCAGATTAGACATACTTTGGCAACTAAGAAAACTACATGTACCACGTGCTATAAAAAGTTGATCACACGTACAGATGAGGGAAAGCCTGAGGTTAACAAAAAAACAACGGAAATGTTAATGCCCACACGTGTGGGCGTTAGCCAACTCACCCATACGCATCCATCATCGTACAGTAACTTCTGCACGAATCTTTGCACGAATTAGCTGATTTTGTATGCCATTTAGGACAACTCGCATGTGTGGTGTGTGTGAGAGGTCGCCCACACATCCGTTTTACCACACGGAGGGGCCGGTGTGTGGGCGTTTAGCAGTTCGCCCACACACCAGTTTCAGTCACGCACAAGGGCTGGTGTGTAGGCAGTTCGCCATCTCGCCCACACGCCCGCCTCCTCTCCCACACCCAAACTGCCAGTTGTCATGCGTTTTGCATTGTACATGATAACTGCCCTAGTGTGATTGCAAGCAGATGGCAACTCTTTTTTTTTTACCCGAACATGTCAGTTGCCATATGTTTGGCATGGTACGTGGCAAACTGCCCTAGCGTGCACGTAAGCAGATGGCAATTCTTTCTTTTTTAAATGGCAACTGCCCTAGCGTGCTTGTGAGCACATGGCAACTCTCTCTTTTATCCGAACATGTTTTTTGCCATGCCTTTTTTGTAGCGCTACATGGCAACTGCCTAGTGTTAGTAGGTGGCAACTCCTAAAGTTTTGAAATCATGGCAACTGCAGTAAACCAGACCACACATGGCAGCAGCTGTAGTTGTCCAAAAAATGGCAATCTGAAACTTTGACCTGAGATGGCAACTGCAGTTGAGCAAACATGGCAACTGTAGTTGTTCGACATTGCAACCGTAGTTCAGCAACATGGCAACTGCACTTAAACAAACATGGCCGATGGTCCGGCCCATGGCAACGGCAGGGCGCGTGGTAAAGTGTCACGTGGGGCGTGCGGGACCACGAGGTACGAGGCCTGACGTACCGGGCGTGTGGGCGTTATCTATTTCGCCCACACGCACGCGTGTAAGAGGCACCGGGAGTGGAAAAAAGGCATGTGGGCGTTAGTTGTTTTGCCCACACACAGACGTGTGGGCTGGTCCTCTTAGGCACCACACAGAACGTGTGGACAGATTTCTTAACGCCCACACGTGTGGCAGTTAGCGGCGTCCAAAAACAAATCTTATATACAATGAAAGTAAAGAATTTTAATTGCATGACAATTATAATGGCTGATGTGATGAAATATATGTAACCCATAGGTTGGATTGGCTCGGCTCCGGCTCCTATCCGTAAAGGGCATCGGAGATCCCATCGGAACCGGTGGCCCAGCCGGCGTTCGCATCGAGGGGAAAAGTTTTTCATCAACTCACTAGGGCAAGGGAAGGGCAATGAAGACCCAAGGTAATGATCGTGACCGAGAAGTACATAATCTCCTGCGAGGCCGGCGAGGCGGCGGCCCCGGCGCACTTCACCATCAGCCAGACATCGGCGCCATAACCTCACAGCTCACAATGCACGGCCAATCTTTGTGGATTGATTCCGCCTCAACGCCCGCGCCTCCGCTGTCGAACCAGCGTGCGAGGCTGTGTCCAGCAAACTCCACGCCGTGGTCGCCATCGAAACAGAGAAGCTCCTGCCACGACACCACCGTTTCCGATGGGATTGCCGGTGCCACCAAGAACCAGCTCGGAGAACAATAACTTCCACAAACACAACAATGGTTACCAAACAATGGCGGCTGAAGATGAAGAAAACAATGGGAGCAATGCGTGCACTAACCAACGGGTGAGCGAGGGGCCAACTGTGGTGCAGCTGCTGCATAGCGAGCTGGCTGCTGCAGCATGAACCACAGCCTGTGGCAGTGGATACGCCGGTGCGTGTTGGAGCTGGAGGAGCACCACGTGGCATACGAGCACCCTGAGTAGGCGTTACGAGCTGCCGTGGCTCAGCTACGTCTCAAAGTGGGAGCACTTCAGGGCCAGCAACGCACATAGAAAGAATCGGCTGTCACGGCGACATGTGCAGCACCACCGGCTACGATGGGATCGCGGGCGCGCTTCTGAAGCATCAAGGAACAAAGGAGCCGTTGCGTAGTAGTGCAGCTCTCTCTCCATGTGATTAATTTTGCTAGGTGTCACTTTGTATGGTCCTTTATTCTAGGTATTCATGGTGCAAATTTTTCAAACAAGTGGATTAGTTCCCATGTAAAACCATAACAATAATATATTTTTAAATGTCAAAAAAAAATTAGCAACGTTTTTCTTCTCTGTGTGTGTGTGTGTGTGTGTGTGTGAATTTACATGAAAATTGGAGAGATTTGCTTATAATTATAAGTGTGTTTTCTAGAGCATTAAAAAATCAGTTACAAAAAGTATTGTTCTTTTTTGCAAGTTGACACGTCCTTGAAGCATGAATATGTGCACTTTCAAACAATCAAGTTTGTACTATCAATCTTTTTGTGAATTTATAGCTTCAACATGGAGACTCTTAACCCGGTAAAGCTATATGTTCGTGATAGGCTGGACGATTTGGACCTGATCGTAGGAGAGCAACAGTGCAAGAAACATGAAGAAAAAAAATCTGAATTTGTGCTATCGTCAATACATACCACACAAATACGTCCTCGAAAATGCTTTGTGAAATCGACAACACAGAATCATATGGCAAAAATCTTAGAAGGCCTAGGCGTGCTGGGCGGATAAACATGACATTTGAACTACCATGCTTAGACAAGACATACTAACTACAGGTGGTTTTCATGTAATCAACCAATAAATTCTGCATGATTTTTTTTCTCTCAAATTAGCGATACATTAATTAACTGAATGCAATGTATGGCATAAATCAGTCAACTTCTTTTATACAAAACTAGGGCACCAGCGTACTCCACATTGCTAGCAGTCTAACTAACTAATAATCACACTTCGATGACACATGAGTTATGGTCCCATCAATCGAGGAAAGTAAGATCCTATGATGGGCTTTGATACACTAATTGAAGGTGAAATTTTTGGAGAAACAACTAGAAGCAGGTTACCCGAGAACAAAACTACATTTGTTAAAAATAACAATAATGACATCTTGGCTCAGGAGGCTTGGAGAAGAGCAATAATGTTAAAACTAATAATTACACATATATTTAAATAGCGTGACTACAGCAAGATGATCCTCAATGCATATTTTAATAATTATAAATATGCCTTTTCTCTTGAGACTATCAATATTAATTAAAACATTATAATTATCATAGCATATTATTTCACTAATTATTACTAATATTAGTTGCACATAACTAATTAGAATTTGATGATATACTATGTTGCACCACACAGAAAAGAAAATACTCAAATGCCAAGAAATAGTTGTCTAAAATACATTAAAAATATATTAATGAAATTCTAGCCGCGCAAATGCGCGGGTTAACCCGCTAGTTCTCACATATCATAGACATACAGTAGTCTCGTCATACCATCATCATCATCATCATCATTAACCACAAATATCATCACATCTCGAAAATAGCAATACACAAGTGCGATCATGTCATGTCATGTGTCAAATAAGTGCAACTGCATGGTCATGGCACACACACACCAGTTTCATCATCTCTATCTAAACCATGATGTAGAAGAGAAGAGCGATCAACATGATCAAAAGCGCGACTATGTAGTACCGGCGCTCCCACCCCTGCTCATGCTGGAGTGTCCACCTCAAGTAACTACGTTCCGCTTCGGCTCTGGTGTCGAACCCTCTGAGGCTAGCACCCGGGTACCTGTGTATCTGGGCCTGAGCGGCTGACCAGTGGTCGTAGACTCCTGGAGCCCTCCCAACGTACAAGGCGTAGTAGTCCTCCGCCATCTTTGATCTATGTACATGTATCGTGAGTTGGTGATTTGAACGATAATATGCAACATAATGTACTCAAGAAAACAAAGAGGCATGATTAGCAAAATAAAAGCAACCAATAGTAAACATAAATGACAAAGTTCCTCATACCCGAACTAATAACTAGAGCGATCTATGCTAGTTCAGGACCACGGTTTAGTTACATCACATAGTTTCGTCGTGCATAATTTCAAAGTTTTGCCATAGAAAGATAGTAGTGATAAGGCACGCTAGTTCAGGACTACCGTTTAGTTACATCACATTGTCATTGACAATCAATCCTCCATGTCGGTGTTCCAATCTTCATAGTCAGGGAGGAAGCACCCGAGCTTCCTGAAAGACTTTAGGTCCAGACGTTGAGCGACTAGCAGTGCTCGAACATCAACCCGCGTGATTGGCCCATTGTAGAACATCCCCGTTGGTTCCAGGAATTGCTTCATGATCACTTGGGCAAGTTCACGCTGTACGTGATCAAACTCAGCTTGTATTCGATGATCCGGTGTCTTTCCTATGCTTGTGGCCCAGCTGACAATCTCGGCATCTTCGGTAGTAGCTGACATGTGAAGGCATTGATTATACCTTCTGTACTCCATCAGGTGATGCATGAGGTAGAATCCATTAGCCCTACTATTGTGAGGTTGCTGGATGCAGCAGAAGTCAGTCTTATGGCAGAAAACCAGCCCGTTCTTCCTGTGCCTTTTCACCTTGATATATCCACTAAACAGGCTGAAGGTTAACAAGGCACTATCCAAGTACATAAAAATGATATACGTTGGAGACGTATCATATATCTCTCCTGATTGGAGGGTCAAATCCCATCTTGCTCGGCCATGTCTCACAGCTTAGGACTAGACAAACCTGAAACCTACCTTTGTAACTACCAAGTCGCGGAGTAGCCTTTGGTCGGCCCAAAGCAAGTCTGTCACCATCCCGAGTACATGCGTCAGCTCAGGTCTTAGGGCATAGAATGTATGTTGTACTAGAGACTCACAGATGACATATCGCTGTGTCTTAGAGTTGGGTCTGTCCGACTCGAACCTTTTCTAGGCTCGGATTCGACTACGTCAAATCCAACCAGATCCTTCCGAGTCCATAGTATCCGGCTAGCATGGAATGCTCCATGGCTAGTGAGACTGAGTCATCCACCATGTCACATGCTAGTCTAGTCCGACGTGTGCCCACGCGTCACTTGCGACTAGGGACAACTTAGGATGTATCATATAACACAAGATCTCACAGACAAGTCACATACTTGCCAACAAGTATCATTGATTATATCGAAGGACTATCTTTATTCATAAACACATAGGAGATATCATCATACATGATTGCCTCTAGGCCATATCTCCAATAGTTTTATCTGTGATGGCGCGCTGGAAAGCTTTGATCGGTGGCACCCAGGATGGGGCTCGGTGCCCTTTGAGCTTGAGTTTTTAACCAAGCTTACCTTCCACGGCATGCCTCGATGTGCTTGGAACAGTGAGTCCATGAATGAGCTTATCAACGACCTTGGAGGTGAGCTCATAAGTATGTTTATTCCTCCAAACAGTTGGGCTCTAACGGTTATGGCATGGATGAAGAAGCCGTCCACCATACCGAAGGTGATTGTTGTTGAGATACCGGTGCAGGAACCAGGATTGTACTATTTGTTGCCACCAAGGCCGTCGCAGACCACGTTAGGGATGTACCTGTATCAAGTGTTTGTGTATGTCCAAGAAGTTGGCAATCCATCAATCGAAGTCCAGCCACCGCCGCTGGTGCCAGGGTCCGTCGATGATGTCCATTACAGGAGTCAACATCAGACTTTCCCCGTGTTGTTCGGAACGATGGATGGCACAGGGCCTACTCCATCGCATGGCGGAGGCCACTTCTTCTTTGGGAGAAGAGGCATGGCTGGCTGCCTGGATGTGCTCTAATTTGAGGTAACAACTGAATCTTGTCAGATACTACTTAAATCCGATATGGGTGTGAAGCACTGATGTGCCAGTACATTTGATTGTGACCTGTTCTAATTTTGTACCTGAACTTTTTTTAGAAAGGGTTGTATATCAACTTAATGTGCTAGCAGAACTAATTGTGTTGTTTGTCTGTTTTGTTTGCACAACATTCAAGATATTTCCCCTTCATTGATAAAGAAGATGAACCATTATGTACGAGTTTGTTGGTTTCAACATAGCCCTACCCGTAGCGATCCATTACTTCCACCCTGATTGTGCCACCTGCGTGAAATGTTTGTATGCAAGTTTAGTGTGCTATGATGTTTTATATGATTGTGTCAAATATATAACTTTTTCCTGACCATCAGCAATGCATATGGCTGAAAGATATATTTACGAGCATCGACCGATCGGTCTCTCTCTCTCTCTCACTCACACACACACGCACACACGTACTCACGCACATGTGGGACCTGTTGAATTATTGCTTTGCTTGTGAAAGCTTTTAGTTCCACTGTACTCTAACTTTTTACTCAAGTTATTAGTTGAGCTCAGTGACTTCAAAAAGTTGTACAAAAGCATTGTTTCGGCCTTTTCGGTGTCTCTGAATGTGGGCTGAGTATCCATGTAAGGTTGTACTGTACTAGATAGGCGTTTTTTCAACATCAGTAATGCAACTAGGCCGACAGTTGTACACAATATCCGGGTCAACTTGTTATTCTCCGCCTCGCTGGGCTACAAATCTTTTCTAGGAGGGATGCATTAGGCTTAACAAGAAAATGGACTTTAAGAAATAATAAATGGGATGTAATTATAATAACTGGGTAGTAACTATAAAAAGATGCACCAAACGCATAATTAGTTTAAAAAATATATTATTTTGGAATTTGAAAATTTTAATTTCATTACTTGTTGCGCGTGCAACATTTCTTTGGATTTTTACGTAATGCAACTTTATTTTGAAATTATATTTAATATGAATAGAAATTTCGGATCCCATCAAAATGTGGGAAACTTTTTTGATTTCTGTTTTGAGCGGTTGGTTGAAATATTAATCGTTGTCTTAGCTAGAAAATGGGATGTACTTTTAACAAACTGTAAATGGGCTGCAGTAAATTACATTAGAATTCAAAAATGGGTTGTACATTTGTACAAATCGCAAATGGGCTATATGTTCTCAGCCACACCCTTGTGGGCCTTTTAAGTTGACGCGTCCCCTAAAAGACAAAAACAAAGTTGACGCGTATGCAATGCTTTATCAACTTACAGTCAACACACGGTTCTAGCAGCAGTGGCCGTTGGATGTCCATCCAACGGATGTCGTGCTTCTTCTTCAATCTCAGATATTCTTGCTTCAGCCGCCTAAAAAATGATTCCTCCCCCTGACATCTGGGGCGCACCGTTTTGTAGGCTCACCTGTGGGCCTACCAAGTTGACGCGTACCAAGGGCTTTGTCGACTTAGTCAATACAAACGATTCTAGCTGCAGTGACTATATGATCTCCATCCAACGGCCGTAGTGCTTCTTCAACCTCTAGTCTTCTTGCTCTAGCTTCCAAAGCAGCACCAGTCATGCCACGTGCTCCTGCCTCCCGTGAAGGGCTGTGATGCCGCAGAGGCCTCACCGCCCCCTACTACTCCCACCGCTGGCCAGGCCATCCCTCTACTCACCCACACCCCCTGTTATTCTGCGGCGATGGCAGCCTCACACCGCAGCCGAACCAGTGAACCCTCGTACTCCTCTCCGCGTGGGCTTCCACTGCCGCGTCTTCCTCGGCTCCACATCGTCCGCTTCCTAGGCCTCGCCGTCGTCCACCGCCCTGGTGCTCTCGGCACGGCGTGATCAACATGGTCAAGGAACGACTTCCATCAAAAGAGTACTGTACGTGGAGAGCCTAACGGCTTGGTCCGCGGCCGCAGCAAGGAAGTGTCTCCTTATTACGCACAAAATAATTATTTCTTCACCTGACACTAGGGACCCACCGGATGGGACATCATATTTCGTGAAAAAAAAGTTTCCCCGCTGACTGTTGGGACCCACCAGCTACATCTTCGCACGCAAGGAAGTGTGTCTGTATTACAGGAAAAAAACGGTTTGCCCCTTGACTTCTGGGACCCACAAGCTACATCTTCGCACGCAAGTAAGTGCCTGACAATCGAGACCCACCTGGTCGAAGCATACGTAGCATTGTCATTCTGGTCACGAACGTGTACGTACATACTGATCGATGTAGAGGTGTGCACATGTCGTAGTAGAGGCACATAGTAGAGGCGCGCACGTAGCATGTACACTTACGTACATCAGCCAGGGTGCAATAAAGTAAATACGGCCACGTACATACATACGGGCGGGGTCTCGAACGCCTACTCGCGCATACGTACGGCCAGGGCTCATGTACATTGCTGGGTCGAAACGGAGAAAATGCGTCATCGTCGTGTTCATGCGGAGGCAATGGAATGCGTCGTGTTCATGGGGAGGCAACAGAATACATCATGTTCATCGGGAGCCAACCGGCTTGGACGGAACAGCGGATGGAAACGAGGCTTGGCGTACCGCAGAACAGGACCTTGTGTTTGACTGACCACAGTCGAAACAGGATCCTGCTCATCGGGAGGGGTCTGGCGTACCGCAAAACGGAGGAAACAAACTTCTGTTGGACCTCCTACAGTCAAAACGGGGTCCTGTTGATCGGGAGGGGTGTGGCATACCGCAAAACGGAGGAAACGGACTTGTGTTGGAGCACTAAGGTCGAAACGGGGGTCCTGTTCATCGGGAGGGGTGTGGTGTACCGCAAAACGGCACTCCACGGGATACTATTCATCTCCACCGTCAACCTCCTCCAGCCTCCACGGGGCTACTGTTCATCCACCATCGACCTCCTCCAGCCTCCACATGCGACTGTTCATCCACGGGCTCCTGTTCATCCAGCCTCCACCGCTCCTCCACCTGCTACTATTCAACCAGTCCTCTCCACGGGGTCCTGTTCAACCACCCCTCCATGGGCTACTGTTCATCTAGCCCTCCACCGGCTACTGGTCAACCAGCCCTCCACCGGCTACTGTTCAACCTTCCCTCCACCGGGTCCTGGTCATCCAGCCCTCCACGAGGTCCTGTTCATCCATGTCCAACCGGCTCGATCGAATCTGGTCCTGTTCATCCAGCGACAACACGACAGGGGTTCTGTTCATCAACCCCCCACCGGGAACAGTTCATCCAACCCCCCCCCCCCCAACAATTCTCACTGTTCATCAAGGGAAGGAGGCATCAGGTTCGATCGGCTTCAGTTAGTAGCAGTAGCGAACGAAGGAATCGCTCGATTATGTTTAGTTAACACCCATCGATCGATCGCTCAGGTTCAGTAACACGTAGCCCGCAGTGCAATCGCTCGGGTTCAGTTAGGCGAATGCCTCGCTCGGGTTCAGTTAGAGCCCAACGCCTCGCACCCACGCGCTTACGTGTATGAGAGAAATGTGCATCGCTCGGCCCTCGACCACCCACCGTAACTGGGAACTCCCTGATATTTTCCTCGCCCGCACTTCTACCATGGTTTTTTCCTTCATGGATGGCCCAAAGAATGTCATGCAGCTACATCTCCGACCCTCCCAAGACAAAAAGCCCATTTTCTGTCATGATTTTTTGTCATAGAAGTAGGAGCCCATCACATCTATGATGATACCGTGTTTTGTCACAATTATCATCATAGAAGTGTCATAAGCATGACAGAAAAAATTTCCATTTTGCCCAAAATGTCACGGATGTGTCTTTTTTTGTAGTGGGGCCATGAGGACGCGAGGAACGACCAGGGGCCTCACCTCGCTTTATAGGCGCGGTTTGTCCCTGCCATGAATATTAAAATACAAATACAACGAACCGTTCTCATTCACTCAAGCACGTGGGAATCGAGGCGACAACAGGGAGGAATCATAAAGACTCGACGTGGAAGCCAATGCCGGACTATCTTCAATCCGTAGTATAATGGAGGACCCGCCTTGCAAAGACGAAGTCTCGTGTCCGCATACTACATCGACATTGAACGCAAGTTCGGGGGCTACTGAGGGAGTCCTGGATTTGGGGGTCCTCAGATGACTAACCTATAGGAGTTTGGGCCGGGTTGCATGGGCCGCGCAGGATCACATCGAAGATCATCTATCGTGTCCGAATGGGACTTCTCAATACGTGGACGGCAAGCATAGAATCTGGAGGCTTCTTTCCCTGATAAACCGACTTTGTACCATCTATAGACCCCTCCGGCGTGTATATAAACTGGAGGGATTAGACCATAGAGTCCAACTTTTTCACCATCGTTGGAATCTTCATACGCTAGCCACCTAGGGTTAGCCACCATGATCTTGAGGTATATGATCTCTTGTAATCTTCCTATTCAATAATCACAATCAAGAAGGAGTAGGGTTTTGCCTCCATTAAGAGGGCCCGAACCTAGGTGAACATCGTTTACCCTGGCCTCGTGTTACCATTGATCCTTAGACGCATAGCTTGGGCACCCCTACCCAAGATCTGCTGGTTTTGACACAGACAAGCATGATATCTGTTTTGACAAGATGTACCAAGGGAGGCTATGCCTCCAAACGCGAAGCAAGAGGCGTGAAAAGGGTTCGAAATGTTAAGGGGCTAGATGTGATGTTTCACAGAAAAAGTTGTCAGTGGGAAGACACTGTTTTGTTTGATATCTTGCCTTCGTGGCTAAGGGTTGTAACAATTATACAGAGTCGGATACAATTCTTTTGTTTAGAAAATTGTTTTGAATTTTTCAGGAGGAGGAACCCGCCTTGCAATGACGAAGACAATCCGCCTATCGAATACATCGTCATCAAAGACTGGTTCAGGGGCTACTGAGGGAGTCCCGGATTAGGGGGTCCTCGGGTGTCCGGGCTATCGATACGGGTCAGACTGATCGGCCGAGAAGATACAAGGAGAATACTTCTCCCCCATGTCCGGGTAGGACTCCCCTATGCGTGGATGGCAAGATTGGTATCCAGATATGTTATTTCCTTCCTCCATGAACTGACTCTATACAACCCTAGGTTCCTTCAGTGTGCATATAAACCATAGAGTTTAGTCCGTCGAGGCTATCAGAATTCTCATAGGCTAGACAGCTAGGATTTGGCCATTACAATCTCGGGGTAGATCAACTCTTTTAACCCCTATACTCATATAATACAATAAAGCAAGGCATAGGGTTTTACCTCCATTAATAGGGCCCGAACCTGGGTAAACATTGTGTCCCACTTGTCCTTTGTTACCTTCGATCCTCAGACACATAGTTTGGGACAAGCCTTTTGGAATTTATGCTTATCGATGTATCCCCTTTGGTTTGTGTAATGCACCTGCTACTTTTCAAAGATGTATGACTGTTATATTCTCTTACTTTTGTGAAAAGATTGTTGAGGTTTTCATGGAATATTTCTCCATTTATGGAACTTCTTTTGATCATTGCTTAAGCAACCTTGATCGAGATTTGCAAAAATGTGAATAAACTAATCTTTTCTTGAATTGGGAGAAGTGTCACTTTATGGTTAATGAAGTCATTGTCTTGGGGCATAAAATTTCTGAACGATGTTTTGAGGTGGCTAAAGCTAAAGTTAATGCAATGGAGAAAATGTCGTGTCCTGAATATATTAAAGGTATCCGTAGTTTCCTTGGTCATGCTGGTTTCTATAGGAGGTTTACTAAAGACTTCTCTAAAATTTCTAGGCCTTTTACTAATCTTTAACAAAAGTATGTTCCATTTGTTTTTGAAGATGATTGTGTAGAAGCCTTTGAAACACTTAAGAAAGCCTTAACTTCTGCACATATTGTTCAACCACCTAATTGGAACTTGCCTTTTGAAATTATGTGTGATGCTAGTGATTATGCTATTGGTGCTGTTCTAGGACAAAGTATTGATTAAAAATTAAATGTCATCCATTATGCGAACAAAACTCTAGAAAGTTCTCAAAGAATTTAGGATACTACTGGGAAAGAACTTTTAGCACTTGGGTTTGCTTGTGATAAATTCAGATCTCTCATTATTGTTTACAAATTAATTGTTCACACCGATCATGCTGCTATAAAATATCTTCTGAAAAGAAAGATGATATAATTTGACTCATTAGGTCGGTTCCCGTGCTGCAAGAATTTAAGTTACATATTACTGATAGGAAAGGAGCTGAGAACCCAAGATGATTACTTGTCTAGGTTAGAAAATATCCTTGATGACCCACTACCTATTGATTATAGCCTCCCTGATGAATAACTACATGTAATAAACGCTTCTCATCAGACTCCTTGGTATGCTTACTATGCTAATTACATTGTTGCGAAATTTATACCACCTAGTTTCACATACCAACAAAAGAAAAAAATCTTCTATGACTTAAGACATTACTTTTGGGATGACCCACATCTTTATAGAGACGGAGTAGGTGGTATTATTAGATGTTGTGTACCTGAGCATGAATAGGAACAAATCCTATAAAAGTGTCAATCCGAAGCCTATGGAGGGCATCATGCGAGAGATAGAACTGCGCATAAGGTATTACAATCCGGTTTTTATTGGCCTACTCTTTTCAAGGATGCCCATAGGTTTGTCTTCTCTTGTGATGAATGTCAGAGGATTGGTAATATTGGTAAGCATCAGGAAATGCCTATGAATTATTTACTTGTAGTTGAACCATTTGATGTTTGGAGTTTTGATTATATGGGACCTTTTCCTTCCTCTAATGGGTATACTCATATTTTGGTTGCTATTGACTATCTCACTAAGAGGATAGAAGCTATTCCAACTAGCAGTGTTGATCATAACACATCCATTAAAAATCTCAAGGAAGTTATTTTCCCAAGGTTTGGAGTCCCTAGATATTTAGTGACTGATGGTGGTTCACACTTTATGAATGGTGCTTCCCATAAAATGCATGCTAAATATGTTGTTAACCATAGAGTTGCATCACCCTATCATCCTCAATGTAGAGCTCAAGTTTAATTTGGCAATAGAGAAATAAAATTAATATAAAAAAACTTTCAATAGGTCCCGAAAGAACTGGTCGAAGAAACTAGATGATTCACTTTGGGCTTATAGAACAACTTATAACAATCCGATGGGTATGTCTCCATATAAAACTGGTTTATGTGAAAGCTTGTCATTTGCCTCTTGAGTTAGAACATAAAGCATATTGGGCAATTAAAGAACTCAATTATGACTTCAGACATGCCAGTGAAAAGAGCTTATTTGATATTAGCTCATTGGATGAGTGGAGAACCCAAGCTTATGAAAATGCCAATCTATTCAAAGAAAAAGTTAAAAGATGGCATGAAAAAAGAATAAAAAACGGGAATTCAAAGTTGGTGACCATGTTCTATTGTACAATTTTTATTTTAGATTTTTTGTAGGTAAACTTCTCTCCAAATGGGAAGGGCCATATATCATCAAAGAAGTTTATCGTCCTGGAGCCATTATGATCAATAATGCCGAAGGAACTAAACCGAAGGCAGTTAATGGGAAAAGAATTAAGCATTATATATCAGGTACGCCTATTAATGTTCAAACTAATATTATTCAAACCATGACACAAGAGGAACGCATAAAAGAATCCTTCCAGAACACCCCAGAACCCTGATAAGGAAGAGGTACGTAATACAGTTAGTAAACGGAGTTCGAAAAATCCACAAAAATATTTTCTGTCAGTTTTGGAATATTAGAAAAATAGGAAAATAGAAAATAACCAAGAAAGCAACCCAGGTCTTGACAGGGTCCTCAGCTTCCAAAGCGGCCATGTCTTGGAACTTCTTTTGATGATTTCTTAAGCAACCTTGATCGAGTTTTGCAGAGATGTGAATAAACTAATCTTGTCTTGAATTGGGAGAAGTGTCACTTTATGGTTAATGCAGTCATAGTCTTGGGGCATAAAATTTCTGAACGAGGTATTGAGGTGGATAAAGCTAAAGTTAATGCAATGGAGAAAATGTCGTGTCCTGAAGATATTAAAGGTATCCGTAGTTTCCTTGGTCATGCTGCTTCCTATAGGAGGTTTACTAAAGACTTCTCTAAATTTCTGGGCCTTTTACTAATCTTTTACAAAAGGATGTTCCATTTTTTTTGATGATGATATTGTAGAAGCCTTTGAAACACTTAAGAAAGCCTTAACTTCTGCACCTATTGTTCAACCACCTGATTGGAACTTGCCTTTTGAAATTATGTGTGATGCTAGTGATTATGCTATTGGTGTGGTTCTAGGACAAAGAGTTGATAATAAACTAAATGTCATCCATTATGTGAACAAAACTCTAGAAAGTTCTCAAAGAAATTATGCTACTACTGAGAAAGAAGTTTTAGCACTTGGGTTTGCTTGTGATAAATTAAGATCTTACATCATTGTTTCCAAAGTAATTGTTCACACTAATCATGCTGCTATAAAATATCTTATCAAAAGAAAGATGATATAATTAGACTCATTAGGTGGGTTCTCGTGCTACAAGAATTTAACTTGCATATTACTGATAGGAAAGGAGCTGAGAACCCAAGATGATTACTTGTCTAGGTTAGAAAGTATCCTTGATGACCCACTACCTATTGATTATAGCCTCACTGGTGAACAACTAGATGTAATAAATGCTTCTCATAACACTCCTTGGTATGCTCACTATGCTAATTACATTGTTGCAAAATTTATACCACCTAATTTCACATACCAACATAACAAAAAAATCTTCTATGACTTAAGACATTACTTTTGGGATGACCCACATGTTTATAAAGAAGGAGTAGGTGGTATTATTAGACGTTGTGTACCTGAGCATGAACAGGAACAAATCGTACAAAAGTGTCAATCTAAAGCCTATGGAGGGCATCATGCGGGAGATAGAACTGCACATAAGGTATTACAATCCGGTTTTTATTGGCCTACTCTTTTCAAGGATGCCCATAAGTTTGTCTTGTCTTGTGATGAATGTCAGAGGATTGATAATATTGGTAAGCGTCAGGAAATGCCTATGAATTATTAACTTGTAGTTGAACCATTTGATGTTTGGATTTTTGATTACATGGGACCTTTTCCTTCCTCTAATGGGTATACTCATATTTTGGTTGCTATTGACTATCTCACTAAGAGGGTACAAGCTATTCCAACTAGCAGTGTTGATCATAACACATCCATTAAAATTCTCAGGGCAGTTATTTCCCCAAGGTTTGGAGTCCCTAGATATTTAGTGACTGATGGTGGTTCACACTTTATGAATGGTGCTTTCCATCAAATGCTTGCTAAATATGATGTTAACCATAGAGTTGCATCACCTATCATCCTCATTCTAGAGGTCAAGTTTAACTTGGCAATAGAGAAATAGAATTAATATAAAAAAACTGTCAATAGGTCTCGGATGAATTGGTCTAAGAAACTAGATGATTCACTTTGGGCTTATAGAACAGCTTATATAAATCCTATGGGTATGTCTCCATATAAAAATGGTTTATGGGAAAGCTTCTCATTTGCCTCTTAACTTACAACATAAAGAATATTGGGTAATTAAAGAACTCAATCATTACTTCAGAAATGCCGGTGAAAAGAGCTTATTTGATATTAGCTCATTGCATGAGTGGAGAACCCAAGCTTGTGAAAATGCCAATCCATTCAAAGAAAAAGTTAAAAGATGGCATGAAAAAAGAATAAAAATATGAGAATTCAAAGTTGGTGAACATGTTCTATCGTACAATTCTTATTTTAGATTTTTACTAGGTAAACTTCTCTCCAAATCGGAAGGGCCATATATCATCAAAGAAGTTTATCGTTCTGGAGCCATTAAGATCAATAATGCCGAAGGAACTAATCTGAAGGCAGTTAATGGGCAAAGAATTAAGCATTATATATCAGGTACGCCTATTAATGTTCAAACTAATATTATTCAAACCATGACACTATAGGAACGCATAAAAGAAACCTTCCAGAACACCCCAGAACCCTGATAAAGAAGAGGTACGTGATACAGTAAGTAAACAGAGTTTTAAACATCCGCAAAAATATTTTCTGTCAGTTTTGGAATATTAGAAAAATAGGAAAATAGGAAATAACTGAGAAGGCAACCCAGGTCTTGACAGGGTTCTCAGCTTCCAATGCGACCACGTCTTGATAACTCATGGAATTTCCTCACGAGCATTGCCAGCTCCTGGCTTATTTCTTCAGGATCACCAAGGGTGCTGTCAGTATCTTCTCCTTTGGATGAGGAAACCACTTTGGGCTTCAGTGTGCGGCATCTTCCATAGCTTGGCATGTAGATGTCTCTCTTTTCAACTTGTTGGAATTCATGAGTGTTCAGTCTCTAAAGTATATCAGCAGGATCAAGTGACTTGTAGCCTCCACGTTCTTGAATCATCAGTGCTAGTTTATCAAATAAGGAATCGAGTGATCTCAGCAATTTCTTCACCACCTCATGGTCGGTGATGTTAGTTGTCAGGACCCCGACTCAATGCCACATCGATCTAGCATGTAACACCTCATATCACTTTGCGGCCTCACGCACGGTATTCCCACGGGTGTCGCCTTACCTTTTCCCGGGACTGTTTGAGCCTTTTGGCACACGTATATGATAATGTCGCTAGCATCCATATGATAAGGAGCCCGGGCTGACATGGCTAGTCGTAAACCCAAAGTGGCACAAACTTACAGGGACAGGCATCCATGACCCAGCATCGAACGTGTCGGTCATCAGCGAGTGAATCCAGGGTGTAGCACTGGGCTAGCAGGACTCCGGTGAACCGGGCTGTAGTGGGCTAACAGGACTCTGGTATTCATCGCGTGACATTTCCCCGAGGGTACAGACACAGGAACGAAGAAGGACACATGCCGGCCAGCCTAAGTGTTCCGGAGCAGTAGCAAGCTACCATGGCTTGGTGGAAACACTAGGAGACATTTCCCGGTAAGCGGGGCTACTAAGGATAAACAACTAGATAGTCAGATCCCACACATACCAAGCATTTCAATATCATACACACAATATGCTCGATATGTGCAAGTACAACATGGCATCACAACATGACTCTACGACTCAATAGGCTCCGAGGAGCGAGATATTACAAACATGGGTCTCACGACCCAACATTCAGAGCATACAAGTCAAAACACAAGCGGAAGCTATCATGTCTGAGTACAGACATCTATAAATGAAAAAGGCTGAAAAGCCTGACTATCTACCAGATCTTGCTGAGGGCACAGGATCGTAGCTGAGGTAACAAGCTAAACGTCGAAGTCCATGCGGAACTACTAGTGAGACTGAAGTCTCTCTGCAAAAACATAAAATAGGCAAACGTGAGTACAAATGTACCCAGCAAGACTTACATCAGAACTAACTACATATGCATCATCATCAACAAGGGGATGGTGGGGTTTAACTGCAGCAAGCCAGCTTTGACTCATGGCTATCCTGAACTACGACTGCAAGTGACTCTTTTGAGGTGGCGCACACGAGTCCACATATTCACCATATCAATACACCACTATGGATCCGCTCCCGTCTCCCTACGAGAACGCCATCCATAGCACTCACTTTCACTTGTCTATGAACTGTAGAGGCAACCCAGAAGTCCTTTTCCGCAGACACGACTATTCGAATAGATGATGTTAACCCTGCAGGGGTGTACTTCTTCACACACGCTCTCACCACTTACCGCCGTTTACACGACATGTACTCGGCAACCTTCAAGCGGAAGCCCAACGTGGGTGTCGGCCACGGCCTACCTAAGCACTCAAGTCTCTAGTCCAGGTTTATCGCCTATTCGGGTTCCACCCATGAGGAGATCCGGCCGGGGTTTCGCTCACAGCCCCAAACGATGTGAACAGGGTTCCGTGACGCCAAACGGGCGCCCCGTATACCCGGCCACGTGCCTACCGCATCACAGCCCACCCCTCCGGTCAGCGCTGCCCACGGCCTCCTGCATACTACAAACACCAGAAACTACTTGCAACTCCTGGACAGAGGACAAGGGTGATTAAGAAGCCGAGAGGGTCCATTGGTTTCGGGCCCAATGTGTGGTAGTAGCTCAATCATGGATCACAAACACAGAACTCAGTTCCTGAGGACGGCTGCAATGAGACAACCCACCATGTACTCCTACATGGCCTCTCACCGCTACCTTTACCAAATCGTGTTCACACACTTAGCTCACACACTGTAGGACATGTTCACACACCTCTGATTCATCCTCGATGAATCAGACCTGACTCAACTCTAAGCAGTAGCAGGCATGACAAACAAGCATGAATGAGTAGGCACAACAGGGCTCAAACAACTCCTACTCATGCTAGTGGGTTTCATCTATTTACTATGGAATGACAGGTCATGCAAAGGATAAAGGGGTTCAGCTACCGCAGCAAGTAACAGTTGAATCGTTGTTGCCCTAATGCAGTAAAAGAGAGCAGGAGCGAGAGAGTTGGTTTGTATCGGAATGAACAAGGGGGTTTTGCTTGCCTGGCACTTCTGAAGATAATATAGTTCTTCATCGGTGTCATCGATCTCATCGTCGGTATCACGTCTATCGAGAGGGGACAAATACCGGCAACACAGAAAAGAACACAATCAATGCAATGCACAATAAGATGCATGATCATGACATGGAAAAATGAGTGTGTTGGGATAATGCAACTATAATTAGATGAATTTGAGTTAGTTTGAACCCAAGGTTCAAGTTCAAATTGAAACTATGATTTAATAAAGTGCAGTAACATGTTTTGATATAAACAACAGGTTTAACTTGCTTAAACATGCATGAAACCAGTGCAGATGGATAGATTGGATTTTTATGATCATTTTTCATATATAACTTATTTCATTTGGAGTTACGGCTGATTTTCTATGAATTTTAGAAGTTTTGGACATTTTCTGAAAATAATAAATCATTTAAGATTTATTTAAATTCCAGAAAGGAATTATTGCGTCAGCATGACCTCATAGTGACGTCAGTAGGTCAATTGGCGGCCCAGGTCAAACTGACCAGTGGGTCTGCGTGTCAGTGACTAACCTAACTAACTGGGTTAGTTAGCGTTTTAACTAAAACTAACCTAGATTAATTAGGCGGGCTGG
Organism: Triticum aestivum; assembly: GCF_018294505.1. Taxonomy (NCBI): domain Eukaryota; kingdom Viridiplantae; phylum Streptophyta; class Magnoliopsida; order Poales; family Poaceae; genus Triticum; species Triticum aestivum. The sequence continues at coordinate 699,539,259 of NC_057807.1, forward strand.
TCCCGCATGTCAGTGACCCAGGGGAGGTTAAACGATGGTTAAACCCGGGTCAACTCGCCGGACTTGACCCGCAGCTCGTCGCCGGCGGAGCCAGAGACGGCGGAGGGCGCCGGGTTTCGCCCTCCGGCGACCAAAAGAGAGGCGGAGGGGCTCTACGAGACGCCCAGGCTTGCGCGCATCTATTGCGGCCAGAGGCAGCAGCTGGGGTGCACTACAGCGACGGCGGTGATGGCTAGTGCGGCGGCCGGAGCTATGGGTTCGAGCGGCGCGAGGCCACAGAGGATGGGAGGGCTGGCTAAGGGGCTCACCGAGCTCCTGAAGATGCTAGGAGCATGGTGTCGTGCTCGGTTTCGAGCCTTACTGGCTGTAGTGACGGCGGTGACATCGCCGGCGGCGTGGAGTTCTCGGCCAAGACGGGGCTATGGCCTAGAGGTCGAAAGAGACCAGGGGAGAAGGGGAAGACGACTTGGGGGCTCACCGTGAGTCCGTTTGGAGGGTCAGTGGGCTCGAGGGCGGCCGTAGTGCACCGAATCGACAACGATGGTGGCCGGAGCCTGAGGTGGAAGACGACGGTGATGGCGACGTTGCTGGCCTCCCGGGGTCGTGTAGATCGGCGGAGACGGTGTAGCGGATGATGGCGGAGCTCGTGGGCCGGTCGGGGGAGCGATGGGGGTGCGGTGGACACGGCGGCAGTGAACGGTGGCGACGAGCGCGCTCGGGCGTTCGCGGGAGGGAGAAACAGAGGAGGGGGGAGGAGCACAGGGAGAGTGAGAAGGGTCGGGGGGGTTGCGTGCTGTCGCGGATGGAGTCCAGGGCGACGAGGGGGAGGCGGCAAGCAGGAGGTGGCCGGGGCGCGTGGGCGCGCGCGTCGGCCACACGTGCGTCCTCCTGGTAGAGGAGGAAGACGACAGGGAAAGAGGCGGTGGTGGGCTGGGCCATGCTGGGTGTCAGGGTAGCTGATCCTCGAACACCTATGGGACCGGCGGGCCGGGTCCCTTTCGATTCGGTGAGGGCGGAGGTCGCACGAAGAGCGGATCGAGGCGAAGCACACGAGCGGTTTACCCAGGTTCGGGCCGCACGGATGCGTAAAACCCTACTCCTGCTTGTCTGATTGTATTGAGTTCTTGCTCAAGAGCGATGAACGCTAACAGACTGAGCGTGAGAGTGTTCTTGGTGTTTCGAATGAGCCGAAGCGAACCCCCTCTACGTTGCGCATGGGCCTCCTTTTATACGCTCAAGGGGTCACCGACAGTTGGCAACGTAGACTAGAGGGGTAAAGATGGAAAAAGAATGCGGTAGGTACAGCTACAGCTACTGTGGGCACAGTGTATCCTACCTAACTCTGACGGCAGGGGGCAAGGGCATTGAATGCCCGTCTGAGACGCCTAAACAGTGCAAAAAGTGACCGTTAGGAGCGCCACCGTTTTCCACGATGGCCTTCTCTTCATCTCCGCTTGCCACCGCGTACCCCTGGCTGCACAGGCTCCCACCACGCGCCCCTGAAAAAGCCTCAGGGCGACACGCGGGTGGATGCGCTGGAGTGCGGGTATAGAGTGGCAGCTGGCCCCTGGCAAGTACCTTGTCGGGGTCATCGTCTTGTCGCGTCCGGAAGCTTGTCGCTCGCCGGACCTTGCTGGGACGCGCGGTGCGTCGCGGCAAGTTTCTTGAGGTGCCGAGGTTGGCCTTCCCGGCAAGCTCATCTTGCCGGGGCCTTGTCTCTTCCCGGCAAGCTCCTCTTGCCGGGGCCTTGTCTCTTCCCGGCAATCTCCTCTTGCCGGGGCCTTGTCTTCTCGTCTTGAATACTTTGTTCTTGAATGGCTCCAAAGGAACCAGCGGAGGACCCTGGCGGTCGCCCGGCAAGCCTTGCCGTGGGGCGCTGCAACTGCCCGTGCATGAGTTCGGGAAACTAGGGTACCCCTACTCTAGTACACCGACAGGAGCCCCCGGGCCTGGCCCACACACGGTGCAGAGCGCTGTTGGGCCAGGCCCAAAACATGGCACGGGCACGCGCGGGCCTGGGTTACGCCGAATCTAACTCCGTATCCACCGCACCCCCCGTAACGGCACGCGTCGATCGCGGCGTCGTGGGAGAGATCGTGGGTGGTTCTTTATTCGGAAAGAGCGCAACGTTCGCCTCCTCCTCTTTATAAGCAGGGGAAACAGGAGCAGTTCCCCCACCTTCGCCATTTGCTGCTGCAATCTCAGAAATCTCCGCCGCCCCCCTCCGCTTCCAAAGTCGAAAGAGAGCAGCGCTCCGCCCCCGTCGCCGCTGCCACCACCAGCGCCGTCGATCTCCCCCACCGCCTCCGCCATGGCTCCGAAGGCCGGGAAGGGGAAGGCCGTGAAGACTGCGGCCGCGAAGGCTGTGAAGTCGACCGAAGCGCAGCGGCTTGAGGCGCTGCGGAAGGAGCGGGCCACCTTCCCCCCCGAGCTATCCGCAAAGGAGCTGAGGGAGTGGTATTATCTCTTCTGGTCGACGGAGACGCAGGCACATCCGCGCATGAAGGTACTCTCCGCCGTCGCCTCGCAAGAAGCTCCAGTTGGCGGGTACCCTTTCTTTGCCTTGTTCTTCTACTGCGGGCTCTGCCCGCCCTTCTCTGATTTCTTCTGCGACATCATGAACACCTACGGGTTCCACCTCCTTGATCTTGGCCCAGCGGACGTATGGCGCTGCGAACGCCATGACGCTGCTGGTCCCGCGCCTCCTGAGACGGGCGCGGTGCGCGTACGGACGCCGAGGTCTGTGCCGCCTTGTCCTTGGACTTGCCCGCACAGTGAGCTCCCTCGTCGATGCCCGTTCTTCCGCCGGCGTCCACTCCACTACCCGTTTGGTCCGGAGGCGGTGCAAGGGACGCAGACGGATCATCTGCCTCCGAAGCCTTCTTCTTCGGTGGCATGTCGATGAAGACGATGAAGATTTAGCTCGCGTGCACGCCGGATCAGGTTCACACGATCTCGACGCCCCCTACCTGGCGCGCCAGAGATGTCGGGGTAGCTGATCCTCGAACACCTATGGGACCGGCGGGCCGGGTCCCTTTCGATTCGGTGAGGGCGGAGGTCGCACGAAGAGCGGATCGAGGCGAAGCACACGAGCGGTTTACCCAGGTTCGGGCCGCACGGATGCGTAAAACCCTACTCCTGCTTGTCTGATTGTATTGAGTCTTGCTCAGGAGCGATGAACGCTACCAGACTGAGCGTGAGAGTGTTCTTGGTGTTTCGAATGAGCCGAAACGAACCCCCTCTACGTTGCGCATGGGCCTCCTTTTATACGCTCAAGGGGTCACCGACAGGTGGCAACGTAGACTAGAGGGGTAAAGATGGAAAAAGAATGCAGTAGGTACAACTACCGCTACTGTGGGCATAGTGTATCCTACCTAACTCGGACGGCAGGGGACAAGGGCATTGGATGCCCGTCTGAGACGCCTAAACAGTGCAAAAAGTGACCGTTAGGAGCGCCACCGTTTGCCACGATGGCCTTCTCTTCATCTCCTCTTGCCACCGCGTACCCCTGGCTGCACAGGCTCTCGCCACGCGCCCCTGAGAAAGCCTCAGGGCGACACGCGAGTGGATGCGATGGAGCGCGGGTATAGAGTGGCAGCTGGCCCCCGGCAATTACCTTGTCGGGGTCGTCGTCTTGTCGCCTCCGGAAGCTTGTCGCTCGCCGGACCTTGCCGGGACGCGCGGTGCGTCGCGGCAAGTTTCTTGAGGTGCCGAGGTTGGCCTTCCCGGCAAGCTCCTCTTGCCGGGGCCTTGTCTCTTCCCGGCAAGCTCCTCTTGCCGGGGCCTTGTCTCTTCCCGGCAAGCTCCTCTTGCCGGGGCCTTGTCTTCTCGTCTTGAATACTTTGCTCTTGAATGGCTCCAAAGGAACCAGCGGAGGACCCTGGCGGTCGCCCGGCAAGCCTTGCCGCGGGGCGCTGCAACTGCCTGTGCATGAGTTCGGGATACTAGGGTACCCCTACTCTAGTACACCGACACTCGGCCAGACCAGGTGGGCTTCGGTGAGCGCCAGGTAAGTTTCCAGGTAAGTGTTTCCTTATAATTTATTTCTGTTTTCTACTTTTGCAATTTGTTTTTGATTTAGTAAAACACCAAATCATTTCTATAAATCCTGAAATTAGTTATGGGCACTAACTGAATTATCTCAGAAGCCCCTAGCTATTTTCAGAATTGTTGGAGCATTTAATAATATTTATAGCAACTAAATGCCCCAATTCAAATATTTTATGATTTAATTCAAGAGTCCAAAAAGGTCCTAGAAATATGTGCATCATTTTTGGCAGAGGTTTTCACCTTTACAAAAATCATGAACTTTTCTAAAGGGCATTTGGGTTCGTCGAAAATATTTTTATTGAACCTAGTTGAATTCAATTGGTGCTAGGGTTTGAGCAATCCCCATTTCAGGTTCAAAAGAAATTTAAACATGATGCAACGCAAGAATAACTAGACCAGAGCATAACAGATCTAGGAATGTGACATTAGTGGCACCAACTGCTTGAAGCTCATTTGAGATGTCTGTGAGGCGATTGAAGGTTAGTTGAACATTTTCGTTGTCGAGTCTTTTGAATCGGTTGAAGAGATTTCGAAGAAAGTCAACTCAAGAGTCACGTTGAGTTGACACTCCTTCATTGACCTTGGACAGCCCATCCCAGATAAGCTTTGCAATCTCCAAAGCGCTCACTCTGTCATACTGTCCTTTGCTTAGATGCCACATATGATATTGTTCGCTTGAGAGTCGAGTTGCTTGAATCTCTTCACATCAGCAGCGTTCACAGAGGGAGCGACGGATGGAACGCCATTTTCCACAACGTATCAGAGATCTTTCTCAATTGCATCAATATGCATGCGCATCTTATTCTTCCAGTAACGGTAGTCTGTCCCATCGGAGGTAGAACACCCAGCCGAGACCTTGATCACACCTGGAGTCGACATAACTAAAATTCCAAGTGGTTAAACCAAAATCACACAGAGCAGGGGAGTAACCCGCTCTGATACCAGTTGAAAGTGCATTATATCAACAACAGGGGGTGAATAGGCTATTTTAGCAAATTCATCACTGGGAAATTCAACTTGAGGAATTTGCCAACTAACAAAATATGAGTAGTGGAATAAGTACTCAGCTGCAAGCATAACATGGCGGTAACACAATCATCATGATGATATGAAACAAGCACAGAGCACAAGTAGCGTGTAAACAGGATAAGAAGGCACCAGACAAGATGACTAAAGAAATATAATTGAGGAAATTGAGAAAGTCTTTAGTCAATGTCTTGAAACAGTAACGATCAAGTTCATCAACACATGAATGAGGAAATGAAACGGTTGAAGAGATAGAACCAGTAGCTCGGTGGTAGACGAATTCCAACTCCTGAGACAGTTGTACGTCTGGTTGGAGTGGCTAGTTATTGAAACCAAAGGACACAAAGTCCTCATTGTATTCTCCTTGAGCTAAGGTCACACAAACCTCGCCCAATCACTCGTGGTTTGTCTTCAAGGTGACTTCCAAACCTTCACAGGCGTGGTCGCTCGGTGATCCACAATTCCTCTTGGATTCTCTAGACCTTGACGCCTAACCGTCTGGAAGATGCATAGTCTTCAAAGGTAACAAGCATCAGTTCCACACAGGAACAATCTCTCAAGTGATGCTCAATCACTTTGGGTTTTAGGTGTTGGGGTTTTGGGTTTTTCCTCACTGATGATATTCTCTCAAAGTCCTCGCAGGATGGGTGCTCTAAATGACAAGTGTCAGTTTCTCTCGGAGCAACCAACTAGCTAGTGGTTGTAGGGGGCGGCTATTCATAGCCGGGGAGCAATCCGACATGATAAGACATAAATGCCCTTCACTGACATGAATGTTAGGTGGATAAGATATTTTGGGACAACTGGCGTGTAGCATAGGAATGGTCAGAAATTTGAGCTCTCAAATTCCCCAGGGTTATCATGATCCTCACTTGTATACAATCCACAATGGCAAATTCCCAACTCCTAAGTGAGAACAAATTCCTTAGTGAATCAGAAGATCTTCGTCTCCGTCGCTGAAGAAATAGACTAAGTTGTATGAGATTTCCAATGGCTTCACTCGAAAGGATTGGGTATTTGTAGGCTTTGAGATGAGCATCACTTGGAAATGTTTTTTTAGTTTTACCTCGACCCCCTTTAACAATACGGTATTTACTAGGACTCAAGTAAGAGAAAATAAAACTACGAAAACAAAAGTCTTCACGCTTTGATCAGAATCTTCGCATAAATATCAAAGTCTTCAAGGTTGCACCAATTTCCTTATATTCAAAGTCTTCAAGAAAAGCAAACTCTTCAATTGAAGACATTCATTTTAGGGGTCGTCTTTCTTCGTAAATATCTAACTCCTCAAAGACTTATAGAACCTGTGTACACTAACAAACACATTAGTCCCTTAACCTATAAGACTTCGATACACCAAAATCACTAAGGGGCACTAATGCACTTACAATCTCCCCATTTTTGGTGATTGATGAAAAATAGTTTAAGTTCTCAATGGGGATAAACATATGAAGTGTAAATACTGATATTAAGGAATTTGATTGCAAGATATAGAAGAACTCCCCCTGAAGATGTGCATATTTGAGAATTTTGCTTTGGATTGCAAATGCACAATGTGGAGTAAAATCATGTAAATCTACCCCTATATCTTGTAGTCCATACATGCATTTAACATATAATATGAAGAATCTGAAATGCTTGATGGAAAATGGTGTCCGACGAAATTCAGAAATGCCATGAATAAATCATACATTACTAATGCAACATTTTAAGCAAGTTTGAATAAATAAACCATGGTATTGCATTGCAATCATGTAAATGGATGGTGTGGCTTGCCTGGGAGGGATCGAACAACCGGGTGGAAGTGCGAGAAGTTCGCAGAAAGAATCACCGGAAAACTTTATCACTTTGAGGGGGATGCTTAGGACAAGGGCAAAATGGCCATTTTCAATATGTGGCAACATAGTGAAAATGGTACCAACAGAACGTGCTTGATGATACGAAGACGTGGGCTTCGAAATAACTTGATTCAGAGCTACGGATCAAAAGATACAGACGGAGGATTGTCAGGGACCAATCTACAAAAATTATATTCACAAACAAGCCCCTGACTGCAAAACATAAAGCGCCTTTCACTAGAATACGCCTTCTACAAATAGATAGGATATTCTTAGCCGAAGCAGAGGCAAAGTGCGCTTTCAATTCTGCACGTACTGACAGAAAATACGCCTCCACTTACCAAGTCAGTGGGCCCGCAAGCTCAACGCGCAGAGGCTGATGAGAGGGGCCCACTGGCAGAGCAGAGGGCTCGGCGCCAGCGGCCGTCCTTGCGCCATCGGCCACCTCCGTTGATGCTCCGGCCACTGGAGTGACCAGGGAGAAGAGCCACGCCAGAATGGAGGGACCTTTCCCGCTGGAAAGCAGCAGAGGGAGCATGGCTCTGAGTCTAGGGCAGACGGCGGCGACTGCGTTCGGAGCTTGAGGCTATGATGTGCCGATGGTCAGGGAAAAGAGGAGGGAGGCTCCGTCAGAGTTCAGGGTCTCGCTAGGTGGTGGAATGGGGGAAGTTGAGCTTGGGGTCACCGGAATTTAGGCCAGAGGGGGCGGCGGCCGTGGCGAGCAATGGGTATAAGTAGGGCCTCTCAAGCTCGATGGAGTGGATGGGCAGGACTGGAGGAGGACGGAGAGTGCGATGGTGAAGACAAACACGGCCAGGGCAGCTTAAATAGGCGCAGGGGAGGAGGTCGAGCCATATGTCGCCGCGGGCGCGCGGGCTAGCTCCGGCGATGGCTGGATGCTTCACGGGAGCGAGAGAGGAGAGAGGTGAGAGTAGATGGAAGGTTCATGGAGTAGTAGACGAAGCCAGGAAGCAAAGGAAGAGGACGGAGCACGAACATGGGCGGTCGGAGTACTGTGCATTGATACGTCTCTAACGTATCTATAATTTATGAAGTATTCATGCTATTATATTATCCATCTAGGATGTTTTATATGCATTTATATGCTATTTTATATGATTTTTGGGACTAACCTATTAACCTAGAGCCTAGTGCTAGTTTTTGTTTTTTCCTTGTTTTTGAGTTCTACACAAAAGGAATATCAAACGGAGTCCAATTGACGTGCCTATTTTTGACAATTTTTTATGGACCAAAAGAAGCCCCTGGAGTGCAAGAGTTGGGCCAGAAGAGTCTCGGGCTGCCCATGAGGGTGGGCGGTGTGCCCACCCCCTAGAGCGCGCCCCCCTGCCTCGTGGACAGCCCGGAGACCCCCCTGATGTGAGACCTGCGCCAAAAATTCCTATAAATACTGAAACCTCTATAAAGCACAATAGATCAGGAGTTCCGCCGCCGCAAGCCTTTGTAGCTACCAAAAACCAATCGGGACCCTGTTCCGGCACCCTACCCGAGGGGAGCCCTCACTAGTGGCCATCTTCATCATCCCGACACTCTCCATGACGAGGAGGGAGCAGTTCACCCTCGGGGTTAAGGGTATGTACCAGTAGCTATGTGTTTGATCTCTCTCCCTCGTGTTCTTGAGGTGGTACGATCTTGATGTATCGCGAGCTTTTCTATTGTAGTTGGATATTATGATGTTTCTCCCCCTCTACTCTCTTGTACTGGATTGAGTTTTCCCTTTGAAGTTATCTTATCGGATTGAGTCTTTAAGGATTTGAGAAAACTTGATGTATGTCTTGCATGTGCTTATCTGTGGTGACAATGGGATATTCACGTGATCTACTTGATGTATGTTTTGGTGATCATCTTGCGGGTTCAGTGACCTTGTGAACTTATGCAGAGGGGTTCACTACTAGGGAAAACCTTATACACAAAATCTTAGCAGCAGCATGGCACAAGAAGAAGCGCTACTGTTAACTAGCAGTAGCACTGGTATATAAACCTCGCTGCTGATGAAAATTTAGCAGTAGCGCGCTAGTGCTAAACCACGGTGCTACGAAAATCAATCGGTAGGAACCACCCACCTAAGTTTAGCAGTAGTGCGTTGTCAAGATGCGCGCTACTGCTAATGCAATAGTAGTAGCGCGGTTTTTACTCACGTCGCTGCTGCTAATTTTGAATTTGGCCAGACGGTTTGCCCGTTTAGCAGTAGCACGTGTGAGGAAAGAGCGTTGCTGCTACGTTATTAGGAGTAGCGCATTTTTCTACCTGCGCTACTGCTAAAATGCAGCACCCCACCACCTTTTCCCACCCATCCTCCCCCCCATCTCCTCTTCTCCCTTTCCCCTACCTCTCCCACATCCTACCTCTCTCACTCTTCTTCTTCCTCAATACTTCTCCCCCATTACTCTCCCTCTTCTACCTACCATTCTCTCTCTTCATTACTCCTAGCTAACTACACCACCTCCATTAATACATCTGCTTTCTCTTTTTCCTTACCCCTCCACTAGTTGAAGTTGTCTCCTCCAAAATTAGCTAGCTAGGTAGATGTAGCATTTAGTTAAGTGACCTATGTGCCCCCTAACTAGATAATCTTTGTCAAGAAGATATCTATGCACTTTTAATCTCCCTACATCATCATCTCCACCGTGTGCTCGATCTCGAGATAGATGTGATTACAATTTCATGCTTTTGCAAAATGGAAATATGTGTATGTGTGTGTGATATGATAATTGAGCGATACGATGTAAATTGTGTGTGTGGCATAAGTTGACACCAAATTGTGCTTTTGAGTTGCCTATGTTTTGCCGAAATGTCGATTTATTTCCATTTCGGCGAATTCCGGGAAAACTCTAGATCTATATGTCCAATTTTTAGGGAAGGTCATGCCGAATTTTTGTATGACTTTGATGCCTTCACATATTTTTATAATCAATTTGTTTATTATTACCGTGCAGACGTTCATGATCAGTGGAATGATGGTCCGTGTCGAAAATGCAAAGGAATAGTTTGGCTCAACCCCTATGATGATGGTCGTATCGTAGCGCACCTGCTCATGACTGGTTTCATGGATGGCTATACTCGGTGGATAATTGAAGATGAGGATTATGATGTTGAGGACGTCGATGGGACAGGCAATGACGACACGGGGCAAGACGAAGAGATGATCGATAACGGCGGTGGGGAAGAGGCCGGACATGGCGGCGGAGAAGGGGCCAGACATGGCGGAGGAGAAGGGGCCGGACATGGCGGCGGAGAGAACATGGACCACACGCAGCAGAGTTCATCGGTACTAAGTTTAATCATGCGGGACCCTCATGTTTAAGCACTGCTCTGCAAGGAGACGAGTACTGAGAGAGCTGCTTCTAGAGAGGAGGCTAAGCAACAGAAACTATTGGTAGACTCGAACACTCCATTGTATGATGGTTGCTATCCTGAGGTGACCCGCTTGAGTTTCATGCTCCAACTCCTAAAGACGAAGGCTAAAAACAAATGGGCCGACACTAGCCTCGATGAGCATCTCAAGTACCTAAAGGATGTTCTTCCCGCGGGCACTACTAGGAAAAGGCTATAGCTAATATGGACACTAATGGCGCACCACATATGTGGTGCACCACTGCTATATATCAGTGGCACACCATATATAGGTATGCCATTAAACTCTAAATACTAATGGCGCACCACATCCACGGTGCACCACAACTAACAATTTTTTCTTTTTTTTTCAGAACTAGTAATGGCGCACCAGGGGATAGTGCGCCATTACTATTTTAACTAGTAATGGTGCACCACACCCTCGGTGCGCCACTACTAACAATTTTTTTATTTTTTTCAAAGTTAGTAATGTGGCACCGTGGGTGTGGTGCGCCATTACTAGTTAAAATTAGTAATGGCGCAGCACACCCACGGTGCGCCATTACTAACTTTCACCAAAAATTCCACCAAATGCACCCCCCCCCCCGAGGACTGCCTTTTCAGTTTAAAAAAATAAAAGAAAATGATGGGAATGTCAATAAAATAAAAGAAAATAAGTTTCCCATGTGATATGTGGTCTAGTTGTTGGGAAATTTACAAATATGAATTTTGAATTTATTTGCAAAATCTCTCTGGAATTTAGTAAAATGGGCATAACTTTTGCATATGAACTCGGATTAAAAAGTTTTTTATATGAAAAATAATCTACTTGAAAAGTTACATCCAAATTGAACGGGGAAACCCCGTTGAACATTTTCAAAATCCTCAAAAACCTAACAGAAAAAAAATTACAGGGCTTTCGAGATCTGGAGAGGCCAAAAATTAAAAAAAACAAACTTAGTAATGGCACACCTACCCATGGTGCACCATTACTATCTTCCCGCCTTCAAAATTCAAAATAAATCAAAAAAAAGTTAGTAATGGCGCACCTGCCCATGGAGCGCCATTACTATGTCGTATATATGGTTAGGCGGGATCCTCTCCTCCACTCCATCCCCTCCTCTCCTCCACTCCATCTCCTCCTATCTTCCACTCCATCTCCCCTCTCCTCCATCATACTCCCCTCCTCCTCTCCGCTGACCTCCTCCTCCTCCTCTCCGGCGACCTCCTACTGCCTCCTCCCCTCCCCTCCCCTCATGGTTTTTCGTCCCTACTCTCTGGTGAGCTCCTCCCCCCTCCTCTCCAGTGAGCTCCTCCTCCATCCTCTCCGGTGAGCTCCTCCTCCCTCCTCTCCTCCCCTCCCCTCATGGTTTCTCCTCCCTCCTCTCTAATGAACTCCTCTCCGGTGATGTAGGCGAGCTCCTCTCCGGTAACCTCCCCCTCCTCCTCTTCGACGATGTAGGCGAGCTCCTCTCCGGTGATCTCCTCCTCCTCCCTCCTCTCCTCCTCACAGTCTCTCCTCGGCCCTCCCCTCTGGAGAACTCCTCTCCGGCAAAAGAATGTACAAGATCCAAAAAGGAGAACAAAGTTTGCAAAAATATCCTGCAAAAAAACGAGCAAAAAAAGAGCAAAAAAGGGCAAAAAAATCGCGATCCAGATCCAAATTCAAAACTCAAAAATAGCAATGGCTCACGGTGGGGGTTAGACGGTGTGCCACTACTATTTTCCCGCCTTCAAAATTAAAAAAAATCAAAAAAATTAAAAAAAAAGTTACCAGTGGCGCACCTGTAGCAATAGTAATGGCGCACTACGAGGTGTGCCACTGTTACCTCCAATACTAATGGCGCACCAGAGGTGCGCCATTTGTATTTGTTACTAGTGGCGTGGTAATAGTGGCGCACCTATAGTGCACCATTAATAGCTAAAATAGGTGTGCCACTAACAGGCCTTTTTCCAGTAGTGGGGGAATCTATGTCCTGCTAGTGTTGATGAGGCCAAAAAGATCGTGTGCCCTCTTGATCTGCCGCACGTTAGATAGCATGCATGCATCAATGATTGCATAATTTATCGAAAGGAGCACGTGGAAAAACAAGTTGTCTGATGTGCAATGCTTCTCTCTACAAGAAGGCCGGGAAGAAATGTCCCTAGAAAGTTGTAAGGTACTTACCGATCACTCCTCGTCTCCAGCGTATTTCGTAGATCCCAAGGAAGCAAAGCTAATGTGCTGACACGCGGATAGGAAGAAGCCCGGCGATGGAGATGATCCGAAGCTCAGACATGTCAAGGATGGAAGCTAGTGGAGAGTGTTGAACAGCTTCTATCGGTATTTCGAATGTGACGCAAGGAACATCATGCTCGGCGCATGTACCGATGGCATGAATCTGTTTGGCAACCAGAACACCAACCATAGCACATGGCCCGTGTTTGTATGGATGTACAACCTCCCCCTGGTTGTGCATGAAGTCGAAGTACATTCACATGAGCATGCTGATTCAAGGGCCGAAACAACCAGGAAATAGTATTAATTTGTATTTGGGGCTACATCAAGAGGAGTTAGACATGTTATGGAAAGCACCGGCCAAGACATGGGACGCCAGCAAAGGCGAGAATTTCTACATGAGATCTGCACTGATCACCACGGTGCACGACCATCTCAGTTATAGATATGTCGCAGGCCAGGTGTGCCATGGATATTGCGGATGCACGCGGTGCACGGATGGTACGACGTCTCAGCAGCTAACATCAAGGAAAGATGGCGGGTCTGGAAAAATCCTGTACATGGGGCATCGAAGATGGCTTGAACCGGACGACCCGTGGAGGAACCATGGAGATCTATTCAATGGTCACGCTGAGCATCTAGGACCTCCACGTAAGCGGAGCGGCGCCGAAATCAATGACCTATTGACAAACTGGGAGCAGTGCCTCGCACCGGGAAAGACAATGAAAAAGGGGCCGGAGCCGCTGCTGAAGGTATGGAAGACGAGGCCTGTGTTCTAGGACTTGGAGTACTGGCACAAACTCAATACACCTCATTGCCTTGATCAAATGCATATCTGTAAGAATGTCCTTGAGAGCTTTGCTCGCGACACTGATGAACATGGCAGATAAGACCAAGGATGGGACGAAGGCAAGAAAAGACTTGCAAGATTTGAATATCAGGGAAGATCTGCACATGCCGCCCCATAAAAAGTCCGACGAGACAGAGACGGAGACAGAGGCGCGGGGGAAGAAGGGCAAGAAAATAAAGGAAGAGAAATGTTGCCCCCCTTCTTGCTGCACCTTAAGTCAGGCTGTGATCGATCAATTCTTTAAGTGCCTTACCGGAGCCAAAGTTAGTTCCGGTTACTGTGGCAAGATAAGCAGATATCTAGACACGAACAAGAAAAGGTTCAGCGGGATGAAGTCCCATGACTGTCATGTGATGATGACGCAGATACTACCTGTTGCCCTTAGAGGGATAATGGACAAGCTTGTCCGCGACACGCTTATTGGTCTCAGTAACTTTTTTGACGTCATCTCTCGAAAGTCGATCAGTGTGAAGCAGCTCTGAAGGCTACAGGAAGAGATCGTTGTGATGCTGAATGAGCTTGAGATGTACTTCCCGCCCGTGTTCTTTGACGTGATGTTGCATCTGTGTGTCCATGTTGTGGACGACATAATAGACTTGGGGCCGTCATTCCTGCACAACATGATGCCATGGATGAATGGTTTCATCAAAGGATTCGTTCGTAACATGTCCCGTCTGGATGGAAGCATCGTCCAGGGCTATCTGACACAAGAGTGTATCTCTTTCTGCGAGAATTTTCTATATGGCACAGCCCAGGTGCCTAGTGTTAGTGTTGGTTTGCCCGTTAACAAGCATGATGGGAGGCTCGAAGGAGAAGGTCACTCCAACGGTCGCAGGGAACTGCACGTGGCATACTCAGATCGACGCAGCAACTTTGACAGAGCAAACTTGGTAGTGCTATAACACCTAGACGAGGTAGATCCTTTCGTGGCACTGCACAAAGAAATTATCGCAAAGAAGTATCGTGACCGGGGGGTATGCAGGACGGACGCCGAAGTTACTAGAGAGCACAACTCCACTTTCCTACATTGGTTCAAAGAGCATATTATTGCTAATCCCCCGGAGGAGGGCTCTAAGCACGGATTGCTCATATACGCCTTAGCACATGGCGGATCGCCCAACCTAATAACCTATCAGGCATACGATATCAACGGATATAGTTCTACATGGAGGCCAAAGAAATGGACAATGATGATAAGAACTCAGGGGTGACGATGGAATGCATGACCGGCAGCGACAACGACGCAACTGAAAGATTTTACGGAAGGGTTGAGGACATTTGGGAGGTTGACTACTCTGGACTGCACAACACGACGATGTACCATATCAGATGGGCTAAGAATGTCGAAAGATAAAACCGGAATTTCACTACCCTAACTATACGCGACGCCAAAAGCACTACCGTGAATGCTATCACAAAAAACAAGCCATGGGTACACGCTAAGCACGTGACACAATGCTTCTTCATAGTTGACCCGCCCAATCCCAGTCGTGTTGTCGTGAGGAGAGGCAAAAGGATCATCATTGGAATGGATGGAGTCGCCAACGAGGAAGACTACGATCAGTACAGCAACACAATGAGGGAAGATGACGATGATGATGAAGTATACGTCAAAAGAAGAAGCAATACTACATTACCTAAGAAAAATTGTACTCCATGGAAAACAAAAAGTCACAATGAGGGGCTCAATTATTCTTCAACAACCAAGAAGGGAAAGAAGCTGACTCAAAAACGAAAACGTCAACGCTGAGGAACCGTATGTTATCGGTCAAATGATGTTCCTATTTTGTATACACACTTAGGCATTATTATGCATGGGTCCAAAGATGTAATATATATGTTCCTATTTTGTCTATACATACTTAACCATCAAATGATGCAATATATATCGCCTTCCCTTTGTTCACTGCTCTCGAAAAAAAACAAAAAAGTGAGAGAAAATAAAGGAAAAGAAAATAGAAGGAAACAAACAGGAAAGAGCTACGACTTGTCAAGATAGCAGTAGCGGTTTCTACGCAAAACCGCTATAGCTACCTGGAGTAGCTATAGCGTGTTGTGCTTAAATGTGCTACTATTATGCCCACTTAACCCCGAAAATCCCCACCACGCCCCTGCGCTCGGCCCCGACCCCGACGCCGGCGCTCGCCCCCGACCCCGACCCCGGTGCTCGCCCATGGCCCCGGCCCCAACCCCGACCCTGGCTTCGGCCCCGGCGCTCAACCCCGACTGCGACCCCAACCCCGACCCCTCCCAGCCTCAGCCATCGTCGGGCCTGCATCCTCTGTAAGCCCCCACCGCTCCTCCTCTCTCTGGTAGCTAGGGTTCTTGCGTTAAAAGACCTAGGTTTTAGTTAGGGCAGATGGTTAATTAGGTTATTATTTAGTTATGAATTTAGCTTGATTTTTCTTCAAGTTATATATTTTTTTCCTTCTATATGCAAATTTCAAGTGGACCTGTGATATGTGGACATGTGATGTTTTGGACATGTCATATTTGGAATTTGGACATGTTATTTGGACATGATGATAATGTGTAGGTTTTAGTTACGCCGGAATGTTGATTCATTTCCGTTCTGGTGAATTTCAGGCGCTCGATAAGTCCATTTTTAGCAATGGTCATGCCGAAATTTTCCATTAATTTTGGCATGATTTGTGCTAGATAGTAGGCATATCGAGTGCGGGTAGTTGCTGGGAAACGAGATTCCGGCAAACATTGATTTCTTTATATGTCATTTCTCATTTTTTTCATAGTTTTAGAATTAATTGAGGAGACTTAATCATAGGAAACATGTCGAACAACAAAGAAACTGGGCCTTCTGACCAAGATGCAGACGAGATGGATTATGAGGGTGAACAAGAGTACCTCGAGTTTTTGATTGCTAAGAAAAGTCAAGGATTGCAGGTCGGTCTTGAAGATGTTACTGACGCCGACAACGACACTGACAGCGCCGGCACCGATGGCGGCGCCGAGACCGATGGCGGCGCCGAGACCGGCAGGGATGGTACTGGCGGGGAAGGTACCGGCGCTGATGCCGCTGCCGAAAAGAAGAAGCAGAAGAAGCAAAGGATAGGAAAATCTAACAAACTCGGGATTGGAAAACTGGTGATCACAAAGATGGCACCTGGCAAGTTTGAGCCATTAGAGACGGAAGAACCTCGCAAGTGCTGTGGGAACCAAGTAGGATGCATCATACAGGAATGCGCGCGCATCAGCGACGATGACTTAAGGAGTAAAGAACATTTGACGTAGTTGCTCCTGACGAAATTGCACAAGAGATTCATGTTCCCCGACCGGGATGATAAGATAGAACAACCGTGGGATGATCCGAAGATGAAAAAGATTAACAATCACGCCATGGGCATGTTCAGCAATGATTTGGCCTCCTGGAAAGGGAGGGTGAAACGAGCTATTGATGCTGAGGAACCCGTGTCCAAGATTCTGGAGGAAAATCCGACACTTACGGAAGAGGAGTTCAAAAAGTTCAAGGACACTTGTGCTACCGAGGTAGCCAAGGCTAAGGCTGCAAAATTCAAGAGCCTTCAGCAAAGGAACACGGCGAAGCATCGCCTCGGAAGCCGTGGCTACCTCGGTAAAAGGCCCATATGGGATAAGGAGGACGCTGAATGTGAAGCTGCGGGTATCCCAGACCACTTCGTGAAGTTCACCAACCCCTTGGAGCGTGACTTCATCAGGGCCCGCTACAAGTGGGACAAAGAAAAGAAAGTTTTTTACACGGACCAGATCACAAGGAAATTGATTAGACTACTGGTAATTATTCTTTTACCACCTTACATTTAAATCCAGATCTAGTCTACTACACATTCCTAAACGGTTCACGTTCCTTCTGCAGGAGAAGCAACACCAGCTTGCAGCCGAAAACCCTACTTCTCTGATGTGGCCCAAGTGGGACACCCCTCTCAATCGGGCCTTGAACGAACTTAAGGGACTCCCTTTGGACCAGCGGCTGCAATATGGTCATGTGCACAACGCTGGAGACGGCGCCACGTGGAAGGTGTTTTACAACGAGGGCCCGGAGGCCAAGAAGCAGAAAAAGAAGTTTAGTCAGGCGGACATCAATGAGAAGTTGAAGCTTGCGGTCGAGAAAAAAGCAGCTCAGGACACGAAAAAACAACCAAGGAGAAAAATGAGTTGCTACAGCAGACAGTCAATGCAGCTGTAGCTGCCTGCAGAAATGATTTTGCTACTATCTTGGTTCCAGCTATCATCAACTGGACGAAGGAAAATACAGACAAGATGGTACATGATTTCCCGTTCCCATGTTTCGGCGCGAGCAACTCCGTGAACAACAACACCACCGCACCATCACTTGCCCATGCAACCGGGCCTCCTCTCGCACCCGCTCCCACTCATAGCAGCCCGCCCTCAGTCTCTGGCATGCTAGGTGAGCCTTCGTCTTTGGCTGAGCTCGACGCCCTCACGGTAATTACATGTCGCACCAACATATATATATATATGTATATATATATGTATATATCTATATGTATATATATATATGTATATTTATATATTCCATTTTCGTTGCCTTTCAGATGTTTTACGCCACAAACATGTGTTTGCAGGCCGACAAAACCCTGTGCACCATATTCTACTTGATCAAAGGCCAGAAGCTGGACGTGGGAAAGGGGGTGATAGTGAAATCATTGTAACTCACGTTCCACAACCAGCCGATCCCCGCTGGGCACTTCAGGGTTAACTTGTCTAGTGTGCAATCAGGGCACGAGGATTTGCCTCCCCTAGTACGGCATGTGGGAGAGGACAATGAGACCCCGCCACGGATTGGAAGCTGCAAGGGTTGGGTGCTGCTATGGCCGAAGAATCTTCTTCGTGTGGAGCAGGCCGAGAGAACACCAATAACCACACATCAACAAGCATGTGCGGAGACCACCACCCCGCCTATGCAATTACTAGCTCCTGTAGTGTCGGGTGAGAGCGGTGGACGACGTGATGAACGGGTGCAATACTACTGGCTGATGTAACCGGCACTAAAGAGTGGGGACTAAAGGTCCCCCCCCCCCCTTTAGTACCGGTTCGTCATGAACCGGCGCTAAAGTGCAAACACGTGGCACGAGCCAGGCCCGTGTGCGTGTAGGACATTAGTAGCGGTTGGTAACACCAACCGTTACTAAATGTTTGGTTGTTTTTTTAATTTTTGCTTTAATTTTGTGTTTTCAATTTGGCTTTATTTTCCATTTAATTCTTTTTTTTGCTGGTATTTCACGATACTACAAATTGTACACGTTATGCATATATATAAATAGATTTTCTCGTACGTAGAACCACATATATATATAATATATATCATCGAATATCTCACAGCCAACACCATTAACTATTCACACATACACATGTATATACATATACAATTTCTCCTACATGTTGCCTTGGTGCCTTCGGAGCACGATGACAAGTGGTTCATGGGGGCGGTAGCAGGTAATAGTATTCTCCTTTCGGATCTATGACCTGGTCGAGCAAAAATCCTGCTATTTCCTCTTGAAGTGCCTGTATGCGGTCCGATGGTAAGAGCTTATCCCGCACCGATCTGAACTGTTAAGAAGGAGATCAATATGCATGTGTGTTAGTTGTGTGACTAGATATCAATAATGGTGTGAATAGTGTTCTGACAAAAACGTACCCAGTCCTGTCTATCAGATGTGCTCCTTTCGCACGTCATCATGCGAATGTTCTCGCAAACGTAGTATGCACATAGATTATTCCCTGGCGCCTGCGTCAGGGCCTTTACGAGAATGGAATTGAATCATATAATGATTAATCAAGCATGATAATTAATTAATGATATTGAAACAAGAATTAAAGAGATGGTAGCTAGCTAGTACTACTTAATTACTTACCTTGGGTTGATGCCAAAACAACTTTTTTGGCCACGTGCCGGGAGTCACCTTGATGAACTTTGCCCATGCCCTGCCCGCCGGCAAAGAAAATTAATAAAGGGGTTATTAAATAGTTCATATCAGGAACTAATCGTTAATAATGATTGGAATTACCTGTTGACTATCCCCTTCACGATGGTGTAGTCTTTATCTTCTTTAGTTAGTGAGTCCAGTAATTCAACTTTTCCTTCCTCAACTTTAATGTCTAACAAGACCCAGTGTCAACTGCATACGCACACGTTTACATGTCTTAATTAAGCGGGCATGTGCATAAAAATAATCAACTACTGTAAACCGTATACAGTTAATTATTAACATCTAGCTAGCTAGTAAGCAAAAACAGAATTTGTAGTACAAGACAGTGTGACTCACGGGAAGTTGTAAGGAAGTAGTATATCTTCATTGGTATTGAGGCGCTTCAAGAACTCTAACATGGTTTCCTCTACTTCAGCTTGACAATGTTCAATCTTCCATATGTCCTCATTAATGGTATTTGGGTTAATGAACCCAACGCAATAGCGTCCAGATTTTTTCATTTCATACATCTTCATCCTGCATATAATACCACAGAAAAAGAATATAGTTAGGATAATTACATGTAATGATTGATCAAAATTATCACTACATAACTAGCTTGAGACTTAAATTACAGAAAGAAATCACTTACAGACAATAGCAACCGACGATAGACTTGTCGAGTGCGTCTTGATTAAATAGCTGAAATAGTTATGGATACTCAATGGCCAGAGCTTTCTCATGGTAATAATGCTCATGCTTGACATTCACCATGAGGAACTCTCGATTGGAAATCTTGGTAATGTTCATGTACCATTGATGCAATTGATACATTCTCGTTGGGAGGTCCTTTGACCTTGTCTGGATGGACCAAAGGTTTGCCCCAGACATATTGCCATGCTATTTCCGATTCTTTAAGCGCAGGCATGGGCTCGATTTCGAGGAGTTGTCCAACAGAGATATTGAGCATTTGAGCCTGCATTATATGATCCTCTGTTATTACCACATCGCCATGTTGGGGAACACTAACGGTTTGCCCACAATAATATTTGGCGCACATACTACTCCTCTCATGTGTTGTTGGCACAACAAGCGGGGGGATCGCTTGCGCCGCCTGTTCTCCCAACTGGGGAACGGTTTTCCCACATTTTTTGCCAGCTGCTTGTTGGCTCGAGCTTGAGCTCGCTTCCTTCTGTAGTCGTGCTCGATGTGCCTTCCTGATTTGGCGCTCATAGTCCGAGTCAACAGGCTTGAGAGCTGGTTCTCTAGCCATACGAATGAAATGGTCAATTACTTTCTCAGGAACTTTCTCCTTTGGCGGCGGTGCCGGTTTCGGTCCAAAATGGGCGTCCACTTGGGCTTGCACTATGGCTGTGTTTTTCTCCTTAGTCATGTCGTAAGGCTTCCGAGGAAGAGGAGCGAGGCTTGGACCATATTTGTATCGCTTGCCTTCGCCTATACTCGTACCGCTACACACCAAAGCTGCGGGATGTCTCTTCTGTGATTGCTGAGACGGCGGAGACGGCTGACGTGGAGTTGGACCAGGAGAAGTGGCCTGACGATGTGCCGGACTTGAAGCAGGAAGTGTGGCCTGACACGGTGCCGGACTTGAAACCGGAGAAGTGGCATGATGCTGTGCCGGGCTTGAAACCGGAGGAGTCAGCTCACGCGTTCGGGGACTTGGAGGAGGTGGTGGACTTCAAGGAGGAGTCGTCTCACGCGTTCGTGGACTTGGAGGAGCGGGAGTCTACTGACTCGGTGGAGGACTTCGAGGAGTCGGCAGACGACGCGGTGTCGGTGGACTTCGAAAGATGATGCAATCCTTTCTCCATAGGATGATACGATGTATGGCCTCTCCTAGTGTGCGCTCGTCTTCACCTCCAGGAATGTCAAGCGTTAGCCCCGAATATGGGTCCACCACTTCATCAACCATGACACGAGCATAGTCCTCTGGAATCGGGATGCAATGGTAGGTTGCTTCGGGGGTAACTGGAAAAGCAACGCCGTCCGCCACCTTCATGGATATGTTCTTCATTTTGGAGTGTAGCTCGCAGTTAGTGTTCTCTATGATGTCATCCAAAGGGTATTTATCCAGCAGTGTGTCGCCCGGGGCAGAACCAACGTTGCTTCTCGACATGGATAGGACGGTGCTATCCAATGCTGGATGATCATCCGCTTGCTGTTGCCGCTGCTGAGACCCCCTTCCCTGGCTAAGTGAGTCGATCTGCTGTTGCTGCTGCTCGAATTTGAGTGCCAGGTCCGCGTGCCTTGTTTCTAGGCCTTGAAGGCGTTCTGCCTCCTACTTCCTCTGCTCCTCCTCCAGCTTACTTTTCTTCTCCTCCTCCATCTTCCTTCTTGCACGGCTCCTGTAGTCCTCGTTCCATTCTGAAAAGCGCTAATACCAGGGAATAACGCCCATGCCTCGTGTTCTTCCCGGGTGTTCAGGATTTCCCAGGGCGCGCGTAAGCTCGTTGTTCTCTCTGTTGGGCGTGAACACCCCCCTTCGAGCTTCATCTATTGCGTCAATTATCTTTTGTTCGGCTCCTTTTAGACTTGCCTTCCACGAAACTCCGCCTGTCTTCGGGTCCAACGCTCCCCCATGCGCATAGAACCAAGTTCTGCACCTGGGGGGCCAGTGCCGGGTAACCGGAGTGACCCCTGCATCCTCCATCTCTTGCTCAGATTTTCATCGACCGTTCCTTAGATATTTCTGAATCCTTGAAGGTCACGAAATCGTCCCAGTGCTCTCTTTGCTTCTCTAGTGTTCCCGTAAATTCTGTAGTCTTCCTTTCATTAGCGAGGTAGTTGGCCCATACAGTTTTCTTGTGGGTGTTGAATGCAATTGCCATCTTCGTAAGAGCAGCGACCTTGACTTTCTCCACATCTGCTTCAGTGAAATGATCTGGTAGGGTGAAATGTTCCATCAGAGATTTCACAAGGTCTTTTTTGGCTCTTTTGTCGACCCAAGTAACACTTGGACATTTAGTTTTTGGCTCTTTCCATTCTTGAATGGAGATCGGGAGTTTGTCCTTCACAAGAACTCCGCACTGACGAGTCCACTTGTTCGCAATGTTCTTAGGCATGAGGAGTTCGCCACTAGGTTTGATGGATTCGATGTGGTACTTTACACCATCCTTCAACAATCTGCCCGGGCCTCAATTTGTCTTGCTGTCTGTAGAAGCAGATTTTGCTCGATCCGGAGGGTTGAAAGAAGAAAGATCGATTCGTTAATATATCTTCAATAAAAAAACATGTGATGATCACCAAGGTGCATGTTTATGTAAATATACCTCGCCGGTAGTGTTTGTTATTTGAAGATCAACATTGTCTGTGTCATCACAAACATTGTCTGTGTCATAATCATAATCATAGTTCATGACTTCATGAGCCCTGTCGTCGAGATCGAATATCTTTTCATCACCCTCTCCGGTATTGTTAAGATATTGGGAGCCGTCGTCTGCTTCATTCAGATCATCTAGCCTGTGAGGGCTGCGTATGATGTCGAACAATTCCTCTTCTCCCTCTCTGCCGGTATTGTCCGCCATATCTTTTACTTTACTAATAATACAGAAGAAATATAAAACAATTTAGTATTCAAATTACAATGCATGGATGCAATTAATCAATAAGGAAAATCTGAATCTCGAATACACCCTCTCGAATATATAATCTCAAATACATCATCGTCTTAATATATATAATCTCGAATACATTGTCTCGAATATTATATATCGAATACATCACTGGCTACGTACGTAATAAAGATCAAGTACTACAGAAGAATCTAGGGCGCCACTCGCGGTTCCTGGGGCGGGGGCGGTGCACACCCAAAGAGAAGGAACCATCACAGGATCATATGTTAGGTCATCTGCCCAAAGAACCCGCCAAGTAGTGGAGAACCTGACGTCGTCCATAGCAGCCATGTAGCGATGGACGTGCTCATCTTCCTCCCTAACACGGCGACGCACCACCTCCGGCGGGGCCGGCTGCCTCTGCACCGAATGTGGCCCACGTGAATGCTACCAAAGAAGATCAGGGTCGACGACGGGACCCGAGGTCGGGTTCCTCACCAAGCGGCCCGCCCCACCAGGTAGCACCTCCCAGTGCCAGCCCGGCGGAGCCCAGTCCCGGACATGGGTCCCCTGAAGCAGGACGTCGTCGCGAATGGGTCGACGGCGAGGATGCGGGCCAGGCATATCGTCGAGAACAAATACTATATGCCCGCAAAAAGTAACATTTTTTAAATGATTGGATTGTGATAACTAAAATTCTATATATATATGCAAATTCTAACAATTTGACATTAATCTAATTCATCTAACTAAAACTAATTCTTAAATTTCCTGATTATATAACTAACATTTCCAAAACAATTCTAATATTTATATAACTAAAAAATAGAAAAATTGCTAACATTTCTATAAATATTTCTATAACTAAAAAACAGAAAACATTTATAACATTTCTATAAAACTAACATTTCTAATATTTATATAACTAAAAAACAGAATAATTTCTAAAATTTCTATAAATAAAAAACAGAAAAATTTATAACAAACAAACTAATGTGTTTAGTGTGTGTGTGTGTGTGTGGACATGGCGGCCGGGGCAAGCTCACCGGCGAGGCGACGACGGGGCGGCGACGAAGGGGCGACGGGACGGGGGAGGCGGGGCGACGAGACGGGGCGGCGACGACGGGGTGACGGGACGGGGCGACGACGACGGGGCGGGGCGGCCGGGGCGATGGGACGGGGCCGCGATGACGAGGCGGGGCGGGGCGCGGCGACGGGGACGACGGGGACGGGGACGGCCGGGACGGCGACTTCGACGGGGGCGGCGACGAGGGGCGGGGATGGCCGGGGTCGGTGACGAGGGGCAGGGGCGGCGACGATCGGGGCAGGGTGGCGCGACGGAGGGAGGAAACAGAGGGAAGAACAGAGGGAAACTGAACTTTTTTCAAGTGTTGTATATATAGGATGGACCTTTAGTACCGATTGGAGCCACCAACCGGTACTAAAGGTCTGTTTTGGCCAGGCCAAGCGGCGGGAAGTGCACCCCCTTTAGTACCGGGTGGTGGCTCCAACCGGTACTAAAGGCCCCCCCTTTAGTACCGGTTTGAGCCACCACCCGGTACTAAAGGGGGTGCGCTGGCTCCAGGCGGTGCGCAAGTTTAGTCCCACCTCGCTAGCCGAGAGGCTACCGCACTGGTTTATAAGCTCCAGTGCGGTAGCTCTGTCTATCTCATGTCCTAGTCAGGCCTACTGGGCGTACCTGTCCTCTTCTCCCAGTGGACCTACTGGGCCTTTGCGGGCATGCATCCTGGCCCAACAAAAGATTGTGTTCCTAGTCGTATGCAGGCCGCTTTGGCCTAGTAGGTGGGCTTTTTTATTTTCTAAAGTTTTTTCGCTTTATTTATTTTTGTTTTATTTATTTTTGAGTTGTTTTTGCTGTATTTAGAGTTTCTTTGTGAATAATTTTGCTTTAGGTACAAAAAATTACAAACTTTCTTTTAGTGCCGGTAGTTTTCAAATTTGAATAGTTTAAATTTTGAATTATTTGAATTTTTTGTGGCTCACTAGTTTGTGAATAACTTAACTTTGAAAAAAGTTTTTTAGTGATTCTTTTTCTTATGTTTAATATTAGTGTGTTTTATCATTATATTCAATTTGGTAATGCTTAAGTTATTTAAAAAATGAAATGCCTTTGTAACAGTTCAGTTTTCGTCGGAAACCCTGATTCTTCGAAAGAGATTGTCCATTTTGTACACGAAGTGCATCCAGTTTTTGCCGTAACCCTCTCTACTTTCTTGCACATGCTATTTGTATGAAATTATGATACCATGCCAACTTTCAACCTTTTCTGAGTTCATTTGAAATGCTTTTCAATTTCAGGGTCATTTAGTTGGAAAAAATCAGTAAATTCATGAAAAGAATTTGTTTGCACATAAAATTCCTTCGCATTTCAAATGCCAAAACACATAACTACCCTAACTATTACATGCATTCTCTCCTGGGTGTGAAACACAGAAGAAAGTGATGATAGTGAAGCCGATCACATCCCAGATCTTTGGGTGTGAAACTTTTTCTTCGCGTCTGTCCCTTTGCACCGTAGCCATGGAAAATCTTCATCATTTAACTGGATGCTCGGGTTAATATTCACTGTGAATGGAGCAATTTCATCAAACTTTTCATAATCTTCTGACATGTCTGTCTTGTCATCCACTCCCATGATGTTTCTTTTTCCTGAAAGAACTATGTGGCGCTTTGGCTCGTCGTATGATCCATTCGCTTCTTTATCTTTTCTTTTTCTCGGCCTGGTAGACATGTCTTTCACATAAAAAACCTGCGCCACATCATTGGCTAGGACGAATGGTTCGTCTGCATATGCAAGATTGTTGAGATCCACTGTTGTCATTCCGTACTGCGGGTCTTCCGTTACCCCGCCTCGTGTCATATTGACCCATTTGCACCAAAACAAAGGGACCTTCAAATCACCTGATCCATAGTTAAGTTCCCATATGTCCTCTATGTAACCATAATATGTTTCCTTTCCCGTGTTGGTTGTTGCATCAAAGCGGACACCACTGTTTTGGTTGGTGCTCTTCTTATCTTGGGAGATCGTGCAAAATGTATTCCCATTTATCTGGTACCCTTTGAAAGTCATTAATTTCGAAGATGGTAACTGGGATAACGAGTACATGTCATTTTGAATATTGCCATCATTCAGGGCACGTTTCTGCAACCAACTGGCGAAAGTCCTCGTTTGTTTGCGTGTAATCCAGTCGTCAGACTTCTCCGGGTGTTTGGACTGTAGAAAATTCTTGTGTTCCTCCATATACGGAGCCACCAATGCGGAATTCTGTAGAACTGTGTAGTGTGCTTCAGTAAGAGAATGCCCGTCCATACATATTATTTGATGCCCTCCTAGCGTGCCTTTTCCTTCCAGTCTGCCCTTATGCCGCGATTCAGGAACACCAGTCGTCTTAAGGTCAGGAATGAAGTCAATACAAAACTCAATGACCTCCTCATTTTCATGGCCCTTCGAGATGCTTCCTTCTGGCTTAGCATGGTTATGAACATATTTCTTCAAGACTCCCATGAACCTTTCAAAGGGGAACATATTGTGTAGAAATACAGGACCCAAAACGTTAATCTCTTCGCAAAGGTGAACTAGGACGTGCATCATGATGTTAAAGAAGGATGGTGGGAACACCAACTTGAAACTGACAAGACATTGCACCAAATCATTCTGTAACCTTGGTATGATTTCTGGATCGATTACCTTCTGAGAGATTGCATTGAGGAATGCACATAGCTTCACAATGGCCAATCGAACATTTTCCGGTAGAAGCCCCCTCAATGCAACCGGAAGGAGTTGCGTCATAATCACGTGGCAGTGATGAGACTTTAGGTTCTGGAACTTTTTCTCTGCCATATTTATTATTCCCTTTATATTCGACGAGAAGCCAGACGGTACCTTCATGCTGAGCAGGTATTCGAAGAAGATTTCCTTCTCTTCTTTGGTAAGAGCATAGCTGGCCTGACCCTGATGTATGCCGTCTTTTCCGTGCATACGTTGCTGGTCCTCCCGTGCCTCTGGTGTATCTTTTGTCTTCCTATACATGCCCAAAAAGACAAGCAGGGTCACGCAAAGATTCTTCATCACGTGCATCACGTTGATTGCAGAGCGGACCTCTAGGTCTTTCCAATATGGCAGGTCCCAAAATATAGATTTCTTCTTCCACATGGGTGCGCGTCCATCAGCGTCCTTCGGAACAGGTTTTCCGCCAGGACCCTTTCCAAAGATTACCTGCAAATCCTTGACCATATCATGTACATCAGCACCAGTACGGTGGCGAGGCTTCGTCTGGTGATCCGCCTCACCTTTTAAATGCTTGCCTTTCTTTCTTACGGGATGCCTTGTCGGAAGAAATCGACGATGTCCCAGGTACACATTCTTCCTACAACTATCCAAATATATATTGTCGGTATCATTCAAACAGTGCGTGCATCCGCGGTAGCCCTTGTTGGTCTGTCCTAAAAGGTTACTGAGAGCAGGCCAATCATTGACGGTCATGAACAGCAATGCCTTTAGGTCAAATTCTTCATGTCCGTGCTCATCCCATGCACGTACACCTGTTCCATTCCACAGCTATAATAGTTCTTCAACTAATGGCCTTAGGTACACATCAATGTCGTTGCCGGGTTGCTTAGGGCCTTGGATGAGCACTGGCATCATAATGAACTTCCGCTTCATGCACAACCAAGGAGGAAGGTTATACAAACATAGAGTCACAGGCCACGTGCTATGGTTGCTGCTCTGCTCCCCAAAAGGATTAATGCCATCTGCCCTTAGACCAAACCATACGTTCCTTGGGTCACCTGCAAATTCCTCCCAATACTTGCTCTCGATTTTTTCTCCACTGCGAACCGTGGGCGGGTACTCTCAACTTTCCGTCTTTCTTACGGTCTTCTGCGTGCCATCGCATCGCCTTCGCATGCTCTTTGTTTTGGAACAAACGTTTCAACCGTGGTATTATAGGAGCATACCACATCACGTTGGCAGGAATCTTCTTCCTGGGGCGCTCGCCCTCGACATCACAAGGGTCATCGTGACTGATCTTATAACGTAATGCACCGCATACCAGGCAAGCGTTCAAATCCTCGTACTCACCGCGGTAGGGGATGCAGTCATTAGGGCATGCATGTATCTTTTGCACCTCTAACCCTAGAGGGCAGATAAGCTTCTTTGCTTCATACGTACTATCGGT
Organism: Triticum aestivum; assembly: GCF_018294505.1. NCBI lineage: Eukaryota > Viridiplantae > Streptophyta > Magnoliopsida > Poales > Poaceae > Triticum > Triticum aestivum. Next base: position 699,567,286 of record NC_057807.1, read on the forward strand.
GTACTAGAGTAGGGGTAACCTAGTATCCCGAACTTGTGCACGGGCAGTTGTAGCACCCCGCGGCAGGGCTCGTCGGGTCACCGCCAAGATCCTCCGTGACTCCTTAAGAGACAAGACCCCGGCAAGAGGAGCTTGCCGGGAAGCAATTCAAGAACAAAGTATTCAAGCCAAGGAGACAAGGCCCCGGCAAGAGGAGCTTGCCGGGAAGGCCAGCCATGGCATCCCAGGAAAGCTTGCAGCGACACGCCACGCGTCCCGGCAAGGGACGGTGAGCGACAAGCTCCCGGGCCCAACAAGAGGCTGCTCCACGCCCAGGCTCCAGCACATCCACCAACGTGTCGTCCTGGGACCCTTCCAGGCACGCGTGGCGAGAGGCTGTGCAGCCAGCGGTGCGCGGTGGCAAGCGGCGCTAACAAAAAGGCCATCGTGGCGATCGGTGGCGCCCTGACGGCCTCTTCCTGCACTGTTTAGATGACACAGACGGGCATTTAATGCCCTTGTCCCCTGGCGTCAGGGTTAGGTATGATACACTGTGTCTACAATATAGGTAGCTGTACCTACCACATTCTTTTTCCATTTTTACCCTTCATCTACGTTGCCACCTGTCGGTGACCCCTTGAGCATATAAAAGGAGGCCCATGCGCAACGTAGGAGGGGTTCGACTCATTCGAAGGTAGGAACGCTCCCACGCTCGGTCTTGTAGCTTAGATCTCTCCCGAGCAAGAACACTAAATACACAAACAAGCAGCAGTAGGAGGGTTATCTCTCCGGAGAGCTCCGAAGCTGGGTAAACTACTTGTGTGTACTGCCTCGATCCGCTCTTCGTGCGACCTCTGCCCTCCGCCGAACCGAAAGGGGCTCGGTCCGCCGGTCCCATAGGTGTTCGTGGATCAGTTTCCCCAACATCTTTGGCGCGCCAGGTAGGGGGCGTCGAGATCGTGTGAACCCGATCCGGCGTGCACGCGAGCTAAATCTTCATCATCTTCATCGACATGCCACCGAGGAAGAAGGCTTCGGAGGCAGTTGTTCCGTCTGCGTCGTTTCCGCCGCCACCGGAGCAAACGGGTGGTGGAATAGACGCCGGTGGAAGAACGGGCGTCGACGAGGGTGCTCACAGTGCTGCCAAGTCCAAGGACAAGGCGGCACTGACCTCGGCGTCCGTACGTGCACCGCGCCCGTCTCAGGAGGCGCGGGACCAGCAGCGTCATGGTGTTCGCAGCACCATACGTCCGCTGAGCCAAGATCAAGCTAGTGGATCTCGCGGAGTTCAAGACCAGCATGCACGCCAGCATGCTGGCCCGAGCGAAGTATGGTCGCCCTGACGGGATACTGCTCCTTCTAACATAGTTAGAAGTCCGAGCATATCCCGCTCCTCGCACCGTTCGCCGCTGCCGCCCACCACTCCAGCAGAAGCCTTGGCACGAGCTCAACTGCTTCTAGATTACCCTCCGACGGCGGACAAGACCGACGAGTGGAGGGCCACCATTCAGAGTCTCATCAGCTTCGCCAACGGCGACACTGCGCGGCAACCAAGCACCACGCTGCCGCGGCAAGACTGCCGGATGCGAGCCGATGGCGACAAGACCGATGGGGGTGCGACTTCCATGCACTCTCCACCACGAAGGCCAAGATCGCCGACTCGCCGGGTTCACCTCGACAGCGACTCCACCGCGTCATCAGATCCGCGAGCTCATCGCGATCAGCGCCAAGTTTTGCACGAACGACAGCAAGAGGACGCTCATACCCGCATTGAGCGCCGAAGAGAAGCGCGGCGTCAATCTGACCAGCGCGCTGGGCCCTCTGTCGACATGCATGCGCCAGGGGAACCAGGCGACTTGCCGTACGCGGTAGGTTGCCCTGCGTTCACCCGCGAGCTGCGGCAAGTCCAATGGCCCAGCAAGAAGAATTTCAAGCCAGATGTACCGGAGAAGTACGACGGCAAGTCGCATCCGTCGGAGTTCCTCAGCATCTACACCATCGCGGTGCAGGCTTCCGGGGGACGAGACGACAAGATCCTTGCCAACTACTTCCCACTGGTGCTCAAGCCTAACGTTAGATCCTGGATCATGCACTTGCCGGACAACTCCATATCCTCTTGGGCAGATCTATGCCATCAGTTTGTCGGCGCCTTTACAGGCGGCCACAAGCCTCATGGCCAAGAAAGCGATCTTCATCTGCTTGCCCAGAAGGAAGGAGAGCCCCTGCGCAAGTACATTCAGAGATTCAGCCGTGTACAGCACAACATCCCAGACGTCCACCCTGCCGCGGTCATCAGCGCATTTCATCAGAACGTGCGGAACCGCAGGATGAGGGAGGAGATGGCGATGTGCAAGATCAGGGACGTCAGCGAGCTTTATGCCCTGGCCGACAAGTGTGCACATGCTATAGAGGGGAGGAGAATCCCCGGAGAGAATACAGGAGCAGGAGGATCCGACAGTGAGGATGCTGCCCCGGCAAGGAAAGGCCGGCGGCGGAACAATAGAAAGAAGAAGGGCAAGGAAGTGCTAGTTGTCGAGCAGTCCAGCGACGGAGGTGGCGCCAAGAAAGCCAAAGTTGGAAGCTCCGGCAAGGAGAGCCAGGCTGTGGCGGCCGCCGACAAGCAGGACAGCTCCGGCAAGCAATACTGCAAGATCCACCGCACCAAGGGCCACGACCTCCAGAGCTGTAAGAAGGTTGAGCAGCTTGTTGAGCAGCAGAAGGTTGAGTACGAGCGACGCGACAAGGAGAAGGCCTAGGAAGGTGCTGGAGGAGCCAGCAAGAAACGCCCAGGCCGGGGGGGGCGCCGCGGCAAGGCCAAGCAGCGGCAAGGAGACAGGCCTCCCCGTGGCCGCGACAAGGACGAAGACGACGACGATGACGAAGATATGGAGGATGATGAAGCCGATGAGCAAAAATTTCAGAAGGCCACAGAGGTCCTATGCGTTGACAGTGGTGCTTCTCTGCATACGTCGCACCACCAGCTCAAACAGTGGATGCGGGAAGTTAATGCAGCAGAACCATCCACGAAGTCACGCAGGCCTCTGAAGTGGTCCAGCACGCCTATCATCTTTGATATTGAGGACCACCCTGATCGCATAACTGCGGTCGGGTGCCTGCCGATGTTGGTTTCACCAACTATCCGCAACCTCAAAGTCACGAAGATGCTAGTTGACGGCGGGGCCGACTTGAACCTGATCTCCTCCGTAGTCCTCCAAAAACTCCAGATCCCAGACGGCGAGCTCGAAGAGACCGGCACATTCCAAGGAATCAACCCGGGAAGGAGCAAGCCGAAGGGAAAGATCACACTGCCGGTCACATTTGGCAGTGAGCTGAACTTCAGAACTGAGAGGGTCACTTTTGACGTTGCTGATTTTCCATTACCCTACAATGGGATCCTCGGCCGTCCTGCGCTTGCCAAGTTCATGACAGCCTCTCATTATGCATACAACGTGCTCAAGATGCCAGGCCCGATAAGTGTCATCTCTGTCCCTGGCGACAAGAAGGATGCCCTTATCTGCGCCGACAAGATTTACCGGGAAGCAGCAGCCGCAGCTGATCGCAAGTCACTTGCCGCTGAAGCTCCCGGGGGGAAAAAGAAGACCAAGTCCGGCAAGAGCTCTGATGCCCACTCCGGCAAGCGCACCTCTTCGGAGTGTTGCGCTACCGTCGAGGACGCACCATCGAGCTCCACCGGCAAGTGTAAGAAGACGATGGCAGCTCCACCAGAGACCAAGAAGGTGTCCGCCAAGGAGGACGGCACCGGTGGTACCTTCACCATCAGTGCCACTCTTGATCCTAAATAGGAAAGCGCGCTCATTGCTTTCCTACGGGCGAATGTCGACGTGTTTGCATGGCAACCATCTGATATCCCTGGTGTTCCCAGGAAATTAATTGAGCACCACCTAGCCGTTTGTCCTCATGCGCGGCCCATCAAGCAGAAAGTCAGGAAGCAAGCAGCGGAGCGCCAAGAGTTCATTGCATAAGAGATCAAGAAGTTGGAAGCAGCAGGCCTTGTAAGAGGAGTGCTCCATCCCACGTGGTTGGCCAATCCTGTAGTCGTGCGCAAGGCCAACGGAAAATGGAGGCTTTGTATAGACTTCACTGATGTCAATAAAGCTTGTCCCAAAGACCCATTTCCCTTGCCGCGCATTGACCAGATTGTTGACTCCACAGCCGGATGTGATTTGCTTTCTTTTCTTGATGCATATTCAGGATACCATCAGATCTTCATGGCAGAAGAGGATGAGGAGAAAACCACATTCATCACCCCATGTGGCACATACTGTTTCATACGGATGCCCTTCGGGTTAAAGAATGCTGGTTTAACATTTGCAAGAGTAGTCCATGTCTCTTTTGAACCAGATGGATGATATAGTGGTCAAGAGCAAGGACAAGGCTACTCTGATGCAAGATTTAGACGAAACCTTTGCAAATCTGCGCAAGATCAACCTCAAGCTTAACCCCGAGAAGTGCGTGTTTGGAGTCCCTTCCGGCAAGCTTCTCGGGTTCTTTGTGTCTCAGCGGGGAAATGAAGCCAATCCCGACAAGATCAAGGCCATCGAGCAGATTGAAGCACCAAAGCGCGTCAAGGATGTGTGAAGGCTTGCCGGTTGCATGGCTGCTCTCAGCAGGTTTATCTCTAAGTCTGCTGAGCGTGCCCTGCCGTTTTTCAAAATATTGAAAAAGGTAGGTCCAATGAAATGGACTCCGGAAATGGAGGCTGGGCTGCAGGACTTGAAGAGGTACCTGTCCTCCACTCCAATACTTGTCGCACCTAGGCCACAAGAGAAGTTGCTGCTGTATCTAGCGGCAACCAATCAAGTGGTTAGTGCTGCGTTAGTAGCGGAGAGGGAGGCGGATGATGAGCCAGCGACCACGGCAAGTGCATCCAGCGACAAGCAGGGGGCTTCGCCGACAAGCTCTGGTCCCGACGAGGATGGATCTGCGCAGATGCGCGAGGAGGTGCAGAAGAAAATGGTGCAGCGCCCAGTTTACTTTGTCAGCTCCCTTCTTCAGGGGACTAGGTCAAGGTACTCTGGTGTGCAGAAGTTGCTTTTCGGCCTTCTCATGGACTCGAGAAAGCTGCGCCATTACTTCCAGGCACATGAGATCATAGTTGTCACTCGCTTTCCGCTGAAGTGGATACTGCAGAATCCAGAAGCAACAGGCAGGATTGTCGAGTGGGCGCTGGAACTGTCAAGCTTTCGCCTCAAGTTTGAGAGCACTTCAACGGTCCAAACCAGAGCATTGGCAGAGTTTATAGCAGAGTGGACGCCAACACCAGATGAAGAAATTCCAGAAACGAGCATTCCCGTCAAGGAGGCAAGCAAAGAGTGGATGATGTACTTTGATGGTGCCTTCTCGCTCCAGGGCGCCGGTGCTGGCGTGCTGCCTGTCGCACCAACCGGAGAGCACCTCAAGTACGTAGTCCAGATGCATTTTCCCAAGGAGCAAGCAACGAACAATACTGCAGAGTATGAAGGCTTGCTTGCCAGTCTCAGGATCGCAGCAGACCTTGGAATCAAGAAGCTCATTATAAGGGGTGACTCACAGCTTGTCGTCCGCCAAGTGAACAAGAACTATCAGAGTCCATTGATGGAAGCTTATGTTGATGAAGTGAGAAAGCTAGAAGAGCACTTTGACGGCCTACAAATGGAACATGTTTCAAGAGCACAGAATGACATTGCTGAAGCCGCCGCCAAGAAGGTCCCCAAGATCAACGCCAAGAGTGCTGAGGAGCAGTCTGCTCCGGCAAGCCTTATGGTTTGTTCCGTTGAAGCAGACGCTCCCGGCAAGTTTTGCTCCGGCAAGCTTGCCAGGGAACATCAAGCTCCGGCTAAGCCGCAGGTTCTTTCCGTAGAAGCAGATGTTCCCGTAGCAGTAGATATGCCTTTACTCCTTGTTGTCGAGCCACAAGCTCCAGCATGGGCGCAGCAGATTGTCCGTTTCCTTCAGACAGGAGAGCTTCCCGAAGAGCAAGAAGAAGCGGAAAGAGTACCCCGGCAGTCAAGTATGTACAAGTTTGTCGACAACACACTGTACAGAATAAGACTCAACGGTGTGAAATTGAAGTGTATTCGCCGGGAAGATGGACAACAGCTGTTGGCAGAGATACATGGAGGCATATGTGGTCACCACATTGGCGCAAGAGCACTTGCCGGCAAAGCGTTCGGCAAGGTTTCTTTTGGCCGACAGCCCTCCAGGATGCAACTGCACAAGTAACCAAGTGTGAAGCGTGCCAGTTTCATTCCAAGCAGATAGACCAGCCAGCTCAAGCTCTCCAGACGATCCCTTTATCCTGGCCATTTTCGGTCTGGGGGCTCGACATCCTCGGTCCCTTCCCCCGAGCTGTCGGGGGCTTTGAGTTCTTGTACGTCGCCATCGACAAGTTCACAAAGTGGCCGGAAGTGGAACCAGTGAGGAAGGTGACAGCATAGTCAGCAGTCAAGTTCTTTAGGTCGATTGTTTGCCGTTTCGGGATCCCTAACAGGATCATCACCGACAACGGCACGCAATTTACGAGCCGCACCTTCATGCAGTACGTCCAAGATCTTGGCGCCAAGGTCTGCTTCGCTTCTGTTGCTCATCCGAGAAGCAACGGTCAAGCGGAGAGGGCAAATGCTGAAGTGCTGCGAGGCCTCAAGACCAGAACTTTCGACAGGCTACACAAGTGCGGAAGCAACTAGATCGAGGAGCTTCCGGTGGTTCTTTGGTCGATCAGGACGACGCCAAATCGAGCCACTGGTCAGACACCTTTCGCTCTAGTCTATGGAGCAGAGGCAGTTCTCCCCACGGAACTCGTTTACGGGTCGCCTCGAGTGCTCGCTTATGATGAGCTCGAGCAAGAGCAGCTGCGACAAGGTGACGCGCTGCTCCATGAGGAAGACCGTCTTCAGGCTGCTATGCGAGCCGCTCGCTATCAACAAGCTTTGCGTCGCTACCATAGCCGCAAAGTTAGAGCCAGAAGTTTCGAGGAAGGCGACCTTGTTCTTCGGCGCGTTCAGTCCGCCAAGAATTCCAGCAAGTTGACGCCGAAGTGGGAAGGCCCTTATCGGGTGAAACGAGTCACTAGGCCCGGTGCTGTCCGCCTTGAGACCGAAGATGGCATTCCAGTGAGCAACTCCTGGAACATTGAACATCTTCGTAAGTTTTACCCATAGGGCGCGGTTGCCGGAAGCTCTTCCGGCAACCACCTTTTGTACAAGTCTTGCCGCTGTTGCATGTAATCCTTTGTTCAAAGCCGGGCGCGGACCCCGTGCGTAAATAAAGCTCATGTGCTCCGCACATCTTGTCAATTTCATGCTTTCTTCCTTTTTGCATATGTTATCTGACATTTTGTGCAGCACCTGCCTCCGGTAAGCGATAACAAGCCGTAAGGCTCCATATCTTTATTTTCTCTTCTTTCTTTTTCTCAAGAAGGAATAGGTTCCCTCGCACACAAGTTTGCCGGGGGGAAAGGAGAAGATAATGGTGTGGATCAGGCGTCGTTCAAGGAAAGATTCGCCTTGCCGGGAAGCAAACGACAGAAAAGCTAAGTTGACAAAGTTTGAGCAATCAGTTTTTAAGTTTTTAAGTTATTTTCCTTGAACGACCGTGCTTTGTATGGAAAACCTGTGCGCGGAGGAACCAACTCGTAGTTAGTTGCGCCCTTACTTTGTTTCGAGTCCGCTCAACAACTTAAGTGAGCTGCGACTAGTTGCGACAAGGTTGCTTGTCGGTAGCGGCACCGCCAGCAGGCTGCTGAAGTTCCGCACTCAGCGCTCGCGGCAAGGGTACCTGCGCCAGCAAGTTTCCCTAGAAAGCGTAGGGTAGAAACATACAAAGTCAAGAATCAAGTAAAGGAAGTAACATAGCAATCATTACCTAAGATAGAGTTATATTACAAAAATAACTTGTCGCGGCTCTAATAAAATGTTTTCATGACATGACTAGCAGCGGCAAGCAAAGAAGAAAATGGGCGGCCTAATCTACGCGGCCACCATCAACCCTCTTGACCTCATTCACCTTGTCCACAATGGGTGCGACAAGGGCTTTGAGTGCTTCCAGATCAGCGTCTGCCGGAAGATTCTTGAGGACATTGGCGAGGTTGAGGCTCGGGTTGCGGAAGGCCACCTTCACCAACACTTTCTCCAGGACTTGTCGGCCAGCTGCTTCGGGATCTTCTCTCAGAGCTGCTGGAGGGCTATCACCACGCCTTTGAAGAACAGGGTGAGCTTGGCGCTAGGTGGAAGGTTCTCATCGGAGGAGTATCCAAAGTCCTCCACTCCCAGCTGCGCCAGCTCCCCGTCAATGACTGCAGCAATGTTCACGAGGCCCTCCGTCCAGAGCTCCACAGTATCCTTGAAGGTGTTCTGGGTTTCGGCGGCCCTCGCCAGCAGCACTTCGTTGCCCTTGATCACCTCCTTCAAGTCCGCCTCCCGCTTCTTGGCGCCATCCAGCGTCGTCGTCAAGGTGGCCAGCTTAAGCTCCAGATCGGCGTTGGAATCCTTGGCGGCGCTCAGCTCCTTGCCCTTCTCGGCGAGTTGACCCTGCAGCTCACCATGGGCAAGGGCGTCCCTCTCGCGCTCGAGCTTGAGCGCGGCAAGATCCTCGCCGCTTGCTTTCAGATCAGCCTCTAGCTGCGCCACCTTTGCCTCCAATCCCACCTTGGCGGCCTCGGCATCTGCGGCCGCGTCCTTTGCTCCCTTGAGCGCCCCGCCAAGTGCCTGCTCACGCGCGGCAAGATCCTCCTCCTGGCTGTCGAGGTTTACTTTCCGCTGAGTCAGCTTCCCTTCTCGCGCAGACAGCTCCTCGGCGGCGAGCCGCTGCTACTCTTCGGCTTCGGCTTTCTCAAGGATAAATGCCTTCCGTGCATCGACGAGCTGCGCGCGCTCCTCTGCAATGGATCGGAGAGCTTCCCGATTGCGCTCCCGGAGCTCCTCCGTGCGCTTCTCAATGTCTGCCCCCGCCTGCGCGACAAGCGCTTCCCGGGACTCTAGTTTGGCTTGTCGGGCGCGGTAGAGCAACACCAGCTTGCGAAGCAGCTGCTCCTCCTCAGACTCGCCGCTGCCGCTGCCTGGCGCGTCAACCAGTGACAGCCCAGCAGAGGCGAGCACCTCCCCGTCGAAAGCTTCTCCTTCAACTGGCGCCCTGGAGCTCGACACCCAGGGGAGCTTGATGAAGACACCCTCGCCGGCCTTCAGATAGGCGCCGGGCTGGGGCCCCTCGGAGTCTGGCGCTACGGCAGCGGCGGAAGGATCGGCGGTCGGTGTAGCGCCTGGCGCTCCTGCGGCCTCAGGGCCGTCAGTGCGACCGCCGGACCCTTCGCCAGCTCCCGCGCCAGCAGCCTTGGCGGCCTCCTCGCCGGCGGGATCATCAGCACCGGCTTCTTCTTCGGCGGCGGCGACATCGTCAGCATCGCCGCGCACGTTCTCCTCGCTGCCCGCTTCGGTCTCCATGGTCTCTATGGAAAGTGGGTCTGGCGACCGGAGAAGGGGAAGAAGTCAAGCAAATATCCAAAAAAAAGAGAAAAATCAGAAGAACACAAGGAAAATTTCAAGCAAGGGAGTACCTGAGCTGGGGTCCATGGTCATGGGCTCCACCATCGGGGGGTCACTAGTGCTGCCCCTTGCCGGAGACTCATCCCTTGCCGGAGACTCCTCCCTTGCCGGAGATTGCTCCATTGCCGGAGAGCGCTCCCTTGCCGGGGAATCCTTCCTTGGCGGTGTAGAGGAAGTAGATGGCACGTTGGCGGCGGTTTTCCGAGCCCTCCTGGTGAAGCTGTTCTGCTTCTACACAAAAAAGCCCACAGTTAGATGTCAGCAAAGGAAAGAGCACCCGTGCGCGCCATAAGCAGAAAGTAAACCATGTACTTACACTGGGTGCTGCGCTGGGGGCTGCTTCGCGGAGTAGTTGTCGGGTCCGGCAAGGTGGTCTCGGGCGCCCCCCCTGTTGTTTCGACGGGCTCGTCCTTGATGATAACCACCGGAACCTTGGCCCTCTTCGCCGCTCTTTGAGCCAACGTCCTGAAAAGGAACAGGTTCAGATCAAAGCAAGTCAGATACAAGATAAAGCTACAAAATTGAAGAACTACAAGTGCACAGATGAATCTTACTCTTCTTCCTCCTCATCAGAGATGAGCGCGGAGAGGTCGAAGTCCGGCTCACCCGCGGCGCGACGAGGCGGAGGAGTAGGATCCCTTGTCCGCTTGGCGGGCGCGGTGGCGGTGGCGCAGGAAGATCCCGCTCCAGTTGCCGCAGCGGTACGAGGCGCTCCCGCGGCAACATCGCTTGTCGCGGTGGAGCGTGTCGCGCGGCGCGTCGGCTGCTGGCTCCTTTGCCGCCCCGCTGCATCTCCGCCCCTGCGAAGGCGCCTTCTTGGTTGGGCTGGGGGCTGCGCTGTGGGCTCCGCCTGCGGCAAGTGGCCTGGAGATGGCGGGCCGCTCGCACCCTCGGCGGGCTCACCCTCAGCGGGCTCGCTTGACTCGGCATCCGGCGTGGCAAGTTCTTCCTCGCCATCAATCCACTCTCGCTCGGCAAGGCTTGCCGCCGCCTCTGCCTCTGCCTCTTCCACGGTGAACCCGAACTCACCCGCGGCAGCGGCTGCCGCCGCCTCTTCTGCCCTGGTGGCGATGCGCAGACCGCCACCTCCACCAGTCCGTCGAAGAATTGCTGCACAACTTTGTCGGCTGGCTCTTGCCACGTTGGGACAAGGCCATGCGAGTCGCACTGCGGCATCATCGCGCGGATGCGGTCGAGGGAAGAATTGTGGCACAGTGGGACGACCCCCGCCGGCAGCCTAAACCACTCTGGATGTTGGGGATCATGCTTGAACAGCTCCTTGAGCATCGTATCCAGCTCCAGCACGGTGAAGTTAAAATTGAGGCCCGGGCGCAGCCTCATGATATCTGCCGGACCGCCAAACTCCCATGCGGGTCTCCTCCTCTCTTGTAGGGGGGCGATGCGGCGGCGGAGAAAGTCTGCGCCTACGGCACCCACAGTCAGCCCGGCAACCCTGAGGCGCAGGATTCTGGTGACAGCGATCTTCAATCTAGCGTCCTCCGGGGCCAGGCTGCTCCAATCGTTGCCGCGCACTACTGGAACTTGGCGCAAGGCGGTGAATGGCTGCGGGTCCTCCTCCATGATCCAACACCACTCGGCTCTCCACTCCTCCCACTTGCTACGGAGCTCCCCCTCCAGATACGCCTACTTCTTGCCGGCCCTCGAGATCCAGGCGATTCCGCCGGAAAGTGGCTCTCCTCTCTCGACCCGGGGCATGAAGTAATGGCGGAAAAGGGCTACGTTTGGGTGGACTCCGACAAAGTTTTCGCAGAGATGTGCGAAAACCGACATGGTCAAGACGGCGTTGGGGGTGAAATCAAGGAGATGAAACCCGTAGGTGTTCATGATGTCGCAGAAAAATTCCGAGAAGGGCGGACAGAGGCCACAGTAGAAGAATAGCGGGAAGAAGGGATACCCGTATGGAGCCCGTTTCGAAGCAGCGATAGAGAGTACCTTCGTGCGCGGATGCGCACGCGTCTCCGTTGACCAGAAAAGGTAGAACCACTGCCTCAGCCCCGCCGCGTCGAGCTCGGGAGGGAAAGTGGCCCGCTCCTTTCGCAGCGCCTCGAGCCGCAGCGCCTCGAGCCGCAGCGCCTCGGCCGACTTCCCGACCTTCCTGGTTTTCGGAGCCATGGCGAAGGTGGTGGAGGACGTCGATGGTGTGGGTGGCGACGGCAGAGATGGGGGGCGGAGCACTGCTCTCTCAGAGGAGAGGGGAACGACGGAGATTTTGGAGTAGTAAACAGACAAGGTGAGCAACTGCCTCTGTTTCCTCTACTTATAAAGAGGGAGGGGGCGGACGTTACGCTTTTTCGAATAAAGAATTCACCCACGATCTCTCCCACGATGCCGCATTCAACGCATGCCGTTCGGGAGGGCGCGGTGGGTGCGGAGTAGGAAACGGCACGACCGAGGCTGCGTGTGCCCGTGCCCTGTTTTGGGCCTGGCCCAACAGCGCTCGGCACCTTGTGTGGCCTAGGCCCGGGGGCTCCTGTCGGTGTACTAGAGTAGGGGTACCCTAGTATCCCGAACTTGTGCATGGGCAGTTGTAGCACCCCGCGGCAGGGCTCGCCGGATCACCGCAAAGATCTTCCGTGACTCCTTAAGAGACAAGACCCCGGCAAGAGGAGCTTGCCGGGAAGCCATTCAAGAACAAAGTATTCAAGCCAAGGAGACAAGGCCCCGGCAAGAGGAGCTTGCCGGGAAGGACAGCCATGGCATCCCAGGAAAGCTTGCCGCGACGCGCCACGTGTCCCGGCAAGGGACGGTGAGCGACAAGCTCCCGGGCCCGACAAGACGACGGCGGCAAGACGCTTGCCGCGACAAGAGGCCGCTCCACGCCCAGCACATCCACCAACGTGTTGTCCTGGGACCCTTCCAGGAACGCGTGGCGAGAAGCTGTGCAGCCAGCGGTGTGCGGTGGCAAGCAGCACTGACAAAAAGGCCATCGTGGCGATCGGTGGTGCCCTGACGGCCTCTTCCTGCACTGTTTAGATGACACAGACGGGCATTTAATGCCCTTGTCCCCTGGCGTCAGGGTTAGGTATGATATACTGTGTCTACAGTATAGGTAGCTGTACCTAACACATTCTTTTTCCATTTTTACCCTTCATCTACGTTGCCACCTGTCGGTGACCCCTTGAGCATAAAAGGAGGCCCATGCGCAACGTAGGAGGGGTTCGACTCATTCGAAGCTAGGAACGCTCCCACGCTCGGTCTTGTAGCTTAGATCGCTCCCGAGCAAGAACACTGAATACACAAACAAGCAGCAGTAGGAGTGTTATCTCTCCGGAGAGCTCCGAAGCTGGGTAAACTGCTCGTGTGTACTGCCTCGATCCGCTCTTCGTGCGACCTGCGCCCTCCGCCGAACCGAAAGGGGCTCGGTCCGCCAGTCCCATAGGCGTTCGTGGATCAGTTTCCCCGACACGTACTCTCGGGCAATTCGTTGTCCTTTGGAAGCATATTCCTTATCATTACCAGCAACTTTCCAAATCCCTTGTCAGATACACCATTCTCTGCCTTCCATTGCAGCAATTCAAGTGTGGTGCCCAACTTTTTTTTGTCTACTTCGCAATTCGGGTACAACAATTTCTTGTGATCCTCTAACATGTGCTGCAACTTCGTCCTCTCCAGATCACTTGCGCAGTTTCTCTTTGCATCGGCAATGGCCCGACCTAGATCATCAGCGGGCTCATCTGATGCCTCCTCTTCATCTTCTTCCCGCATTGCCGGCTCAGCTTCTCCCCCCATTGTTGTATCATCGTATTCAGGGAACCCATGGCCAGGATAGCCGTCGTCGTCCTCTTCTTCTTCATTGTCTTCCATCATTACCCCTATTTCTCCGTGCTTGGTCCAAACATTATAGTGGGGCATGAAATCGGACTTAAATAGGTGGACGTGAATGGTTTTTCTGTAGATTAACTGTGACCATTCTTACAGCCAACACATGGACAAGGCATAAAACCATCCGCCCGCTTGTTTGCCTCAGCGGCCCGCAGAAAAGTATGCACGCCATTAATGAACTCGGGAGAGCATCGGTCATCATATATCCATTGTCGGCTCATCTTCATTACACAACACCAAATAGACCAAATTAATACAAGTTCATACATAAAGTTCATATACAACAGTTAATTAAATGCAACATACAAATAACTCTCTAGCTAAAGAATGTAAATGCAATAACAAATGCGATGAAGATCGCAACTAAGGTAACAATTGATCCAACAGCATAATGATACCAAGCCACACTATCAATGGCATATTTTCTAATCTTTCTAATCTTCAACCTCATTTTCTCCATCTTGATCTTGTGATCATCGACGACATCGGCAACAAGCAACTCCAATTCCATCTCCTCCCCCTCAATTCTTTTCAATTTTTCTTTCAAATACTCATTTTCTCTTTCAACTAAATTTAACCTCTCGACAATAGGGTCGGATGGAATTTCCGGTTCACATACCTCCTAGATAAAAATATCTATGTCAACTTGATGGTCATAATTTGTCATAAACACGAAATGCAACAACTAGTTTTAAAAGAGAATATACCACATCCGAATCATAACAAGGACGAGGGCCGACGGGGACGGATATCAAAACCATGGCACTATGTATAACAAACAACGTACGGGTAAGATAATTATACGAGTAACTATATATCCAAATCACATAAACATCAATTTGGTAATGTAAAACATTCATGAACAAGAGCATCACCAGAAGGTGGTGCCGGCGACGGGACGGTGCGGGTGATCGACGGTGGTTACGACGGAGATTTAGAAGGCACTAAGTAAACCACACCTACATATGCAAACTAAGTGTTATTTTTGACCTCAAATTGCATATAAATCAAATGCTAGAAAATATAATTATTCCTCCCAAAAATAATCACTATACAAAGCATTGCAAGAGCTAATCTAGCAATGAGAGTTGAAAGGACAAAGTTGCTAACCTTTGTGATCATTTGAATGGATGGGGGCCTTCAAATCTTGACAAATTTTGGGCAAAATTTGTGAGGAGCTCGAGGAGAGAGGGGCAAGAACAGAGGAAGTGAGGGGAAAGGGGAAGAACAGAGTGGCTCAGGGGGACGAAGAGTTTATGTACATCGACCTTTAGTACCGGTTCGTGGCACGAACCGGTACTAAAGGTGCTGGACGGGCCCCAGACTAACAACACCCTGCCACCACCCTCTTTTGTACCGGTTCGTGGAACGAACCGGTACTATAGGTTCGCCACGAACCGGTACTAATGAGAATGGCCGGCTAGCCGTTGGAACCGGCACTAATGGACACATTAGTGCCGGCTCAAAACCAAACCGGCACTAATGTGTCTCATATTAGGTCCTTTTTCTACTAGTGGGATGATGAGACGGAGGTTAACCCAATGGCTTTCCTTAATACAAACGCGTATGAGCGTGACATAGATATGATGAGTCAACCATATGACGAATCAGACTATCAGCATGTTAATGAGGATATGGATGATCTACCTGGGCAGGAAGGTCGTAGCGGGGATTGCAAGAAGTCTCTCTTCATGAAATCCTCACAGGACATGCCTGAAGATGCCGCCTCAACATAGGCTCAACTAGCCGGGAGCGTATAGTGTTAGCCCGACAACACTGGGGCAGGGGTTAACGAAGGGTCTGGAAGGTGTGCCCAAGAAAGAGGAGAGGAAGATACCGGGGAATATAGCTGCCTCCAAACAAGCCAGAGCACATAGCAGCCAGATGATGGATTGTAAAGAGTGTGTACCCGTGAATGGTGCGGCCATGTTCCATCTCACAGGCGAGCCGATGCTACCGCCGAAACCACTGGAGGCACTATCAGGGGATCTCAGGAGACTGCACGACCATGTGCTATTGACTGAGAAAAGCCTACTAGCCTCGAAGGATCCAGGATATCCGACATACGCAGCATATGTGCCTGAGGGGAAGTGCTACATCGACACACGGCCCGCGGAGGTGTTCTTCCTGTGGTTTGACCATATCTTTGAGATGTTTCTCACAAGGCAGCTCGATTATACAATCGTCCGCCTTTTTGCGCTACATATGAGCTCCGTCATGAAGAGAGAAGAAGTCTCGCAAATCTGTGTGGTGGACCCATACTACATGCATGAGCCCTTCTGGAGTCTCGGCGACTTTGAGCGTGAAACTGCTAGGGAGTACCTCCAAAACTACATGGTACAGAATAAGGACCAGGAAATTGTCCTCCTGTTTTATCATCCAAAGTAAGTCAGTTCTGGACAATCCTTTCGTACATTTTAATCATTCCTTCTCACTCATATGGAGAATCATTTGAGGTGTCCTTTCCCCGCAGCAACGGGCATGCCATCCTTATCGTTCTTTACCCGCGAGTCTCCCATGCCGTGTATTTTGACCCTTCTAGAGACTACGAGAAGAAGGACTACACCCACATAATGAATATTCTAGATGATGCTCTCCAAGGCTTCGGCATTGGGGGTGGCCACATGCAGATCAGGAAACAAAGGAAAAAGAAGATGGGTTTCGCACATAAAACTAACTTTTGCTGCATCCATGTCCCAAATCCAAGCAAGAAAGATGGATTCTACATCCTCCATCTCATCATTGAGTTCAGCACAGATCACCAAAACCTTCGCATCACAAACCGAAATGATGATGATATCCACAAGTGGGTAGAATCTCATGGAGAAGCGGATTATACTCTTAGAGATGACTTCTTTTGCATCCAAAGGGACATTGCGACGATCATCATGAAAGAAGTCGTCGATGAGAAGGGGATGTTCCACCACGGCCCTATATCGCGAGCTGACGTCCGAACTCGCATAGGCATGCAACATCTTGACTTCATGTTGTTCAAGAAGCTAGGGTCCATCCTCGATGATATAGAAGGATGGAACTTCTAGTGATTTACGATGTCGATGATGATGATACGTGTCGGTTGAACTTGTATACTTTCTATAGCGATGACACTTTGTGATGTCCATGGTCCCTGCCGAACTTGCGTAACCCTAATTTGTTAGTTTGGGTACGATGATCTACGTACCTCTAGTTTATTAGTTTGCGTATTGTATGTTGTAACCAGTTGCTAACCCTTTATTTTTTGTGTTGCTATAGTATATTTTGTTGCATATGATTGTACATCCTCTTGATGAAGATGCATCTCTAACAGGTACCTAGCTTCTTGATGGAGAGATGTCAGTGCTATGTCATGTACAAAGGGAAGGTTCCGGGGGTGTACAATGAGTGGACTGAGTGTCAGGCGCAAGTGAGTGGGGTCTCGGGCGCCAGCCATAAAGGCTTCAAAAGCGGACAAGAAGGAGAAGCTAGTTACTTCAGGTTCACGCTAGCGCGAGAGAGGACTAGTAACTAGCGCATCATGTACTGCATAGTTCCTCTCTCACTCATAGTGACAGCTCTTCTCGCGTATATGATTGTTTAGATGGATGACGTTGTAGTTGCAAGTATTCGAGACTTGCATGTATTGCTATTTTCAAGATGATGACAAGATAAGACTTTGCATTCGATGATGATTATGAGGAGACTATTTGTATGTATATGCAATGATTACATTTGTGGTCAAACAGCCATTTGTATGTGTATCATGATGACATTTTTATTTGCTAAAGATTCTTATATAAAGCCTAGTCAAATACAAAACAAATATGCAGAAAAAAAAGACTACTAAAATTAGCAGTAGCGAGTGGAGATAAGTTAGCAGCAGCGTGCCGGTAGTAGTAGCGCATCCAGGCGAAGGGCACTAGTGCTATTAGCAGTAGCGAGCTTCTATAGAGCACGCTGCTGCTACACTTGTATAGCAGTAGAGCGGGTGCACCAGAGCTGCTGCTACACTTGTATAGAAGTAGCGCGGGTGCACTAGCGCTGCTGCTATGGATTAGCTGTAGTGCCTTATCAGTAGTGCCAGCCCCCGTGCTACTGATGTACCTAGAACCCGCGCTGTTGCTAGGCTTTTCCCTGGTAGTGGATGGCACATGCTTTCGTCTTGACTCTCCGGTAGAAACTTTGGGGCACTCTTTGAAGTACTTTGTATTGGTTTCAATAGATGAATCTGAGATTGTGTGATGCATATCGTATAATCATGCCCACTGATACTTGAGGTGACATTGGAGTATCTAGGTGACATTAGGGTTTTGGTTGATTTGTGTCTTAAGGTCTTATCCTAGTACAAACTCTATGATAGATCGAACGGAAATTATAGCTTCATGTTATTTTACTACGGACTCTTGAATAGATCGATCAGAAAGGATAACTTTGAGGTGGTTTCATACCCTACAATAATCTCTTCGTTTGTTCTTCGCTAAGTGACTTTGGAGTGACTCTTTGTTGCATGTTGAGGCATAGTTATATGATCCAATTATGTTATTATTGTTGAGAGAACTTGCACTAGTGAAAGTATGAACCTTAGGCCTTGTTTCCTAGCATTGCAATACCGTTTGAGCTCACTTTTACCACTTGCTACCTTGCTGTTTTTATATTTTCAGATTACAAAAACCTATATCTACCATCCATATTGCACTTGTACCACCATCTCTTCACCGAACTAGTGCACCTATACAATTTACCATTGTATTGGTTGTGTTGGGGACACAAGAGACTCTTTGTTATTTGGTTGCAGGGTTGTTTGAGAGAGACCATCTTCATCCTACGCCTCCTATGGATTGATAAACCTTATGTCATCCACTTGAGGGAAATTTTCTACTGTCCAAGAAACCTCTACACTTGGAGGCCCAACAACGTCTACAAGAAGAAGGTTGTGTAGTAGACATCAAGCTATTTTCTGGCACATTTGCTGGGGAGTTGAGTGCTTGAAGATATATCTTTAGATCTTGCTATAGAATCTTTTTGTTTCTTGTTTTATCACTAGTTTATTCTATAAAATAAAACTACAAAAAATGGAATTAAGGTTGCCACATATGCTTCATATTTTTAATGTCTTTCGTGAAAATGATGGGAAGGAAAATTGTGCTCAAATTCTAGAAGAAGAATGACATAGAATGCTTGGCATAAAATATCTGAATGATGAGCCTGATTGCAATGTTGTTAGTATGAACTCTTTGAATACCCATGATGCTAGTGATATGCAAAGCCGCAATCTTGGGGATGCTACGTTTGATGAATATGATATTCTTCGTCCCCCAAGTTTTGATGAGAATATTTATTATGATGAAAGCATGCCTCTACTTTATGATGATTATATTGATGAAAGTGGGTTTGGAAGAGTGTCAACTTTAGGAAGTAATTATCCCACTATTTTGGAGGGTGTTGAATCTTATGGTTATATTGATAAAAGTGGATTTGGAGAGGTCATGACTTTATTTAGTGATGAATCCACTATTTCGGAAGAGGTTCCAATTGATTATGAGAACAAAGTTCCTACCTATGATGATTATTGTCATGACACGTATGCTATAAAGAATATAGATAACCATGAAACTTGTCATCATAATTTTAATTTTCAATTGCATTATGCCTCACATGATAATTATTTTGTTGAGTTTTCTCCCACTACTATTCATGAGAAGAAAATTGCTTATATGGAGAGTAGTAAATTTTCTATGCAAGTAGATCATGAAAAGAATGCTTTATGTGATGTTTATATTGTTGAATTCATTCATTATGCTACTGAAAATTATTATGAGGGAGCAATATATTCTTGTAGGAATTGCAATAATATCAAGTTTCCTCTCTATGTGCTTAAAGTTTTGAAGTTATGCTTGTTTTGCCTTCCTATGGTGGTTGATTATTGTTCCCATGAGTTGTTTGCTCAAAAAATACCTATGCATAGGAAGTGGGTTAGACTTAAATGTGTTAGTCATATTCTTCATGATGCCCTCGTTATGTTTCAATTCATATCTTTTATGTAAGCATCATTTAAATCATCATGCCTAGCTAGGGGTGTTAATCGTTAGCGCTTTTTGGGAGGCAACCCAATTTTATTTCTGTTTCTTTGCTTTTTGTTCCTGCTTAGTAATAAATAATTCATCTAGCCTCTGGTTATATGTGGTTTTATGTTTTCATTAGTGTTTGTGCCAAGTAGAACCTTTGGTAAGACTTGGTTGAAGTCTATGCGATCTTGCTGTAAAAAACAGAAACTTTTGCGCTCACGAGATTAGCTGCCATTCTTTACAGAAGAGTGCTTTTAAGTTGATTCTTTTTGAAGATGATTAATATACAAAGTCCTCAGGTCCACCATATTACTTAATAATTTTTGTAGTTCCATAAGTATACGTTTGATACAAATTACTACAGACTGTTCTGTTTTAGACAGATTGTGTTTTCCATTTGTTGTTTGCTTATTTTGATGAACCTATGAGTAGTATCGGAGGGTATGAACCATGGAGAAGTTTTAATACAGTATATATTACACCAACATGAATGTATAATGAGTTCACAACAGTACCTAAGTGGTGGTTTTATTTTCTTATACTAACGGAGCTTTCGAGTTTTCTGTTAAGTTTTGTGTTGTGAAGTTTTCAAGTTTTGGGTAAAGATTCGATGGACTATGGAATAAGGAGTGGCAAGAGCCTAAGATTGGGGATGCCCAAGGAACCCCAAGGTAATATTCAAGGACCACCAAGAGAGCAAGCTTGGGGATGCCCTGGAAGGCATCCCCTCTTTCGTCTTCGTTCATCGGTAACCTTATTTGGAGCTATATTTTTATTTACCACGTGATATTTTTTTTGCTCGGAGCGTAATTTTATTTTGTTAGTGTTTGCTTTCTGTTATTTATAATAAGGTTTTGCATCTATATTTTCAATAAAAATGTCAAGGATAGCCGTTACCATGCTTATTTTGCAAGTATACATGTTGCTGTTTCAAAATAGAAAGTTTACCACTGTTGCAGAAATTCCCTAGAAAAGTCAGAAGATGATAAATTTTTGAAAATTTTGCATATTGAGCTCTGATAAATTTTATATAGTGTAGTATTTTTTTCATAATTTTTGAAGTTAGGGAAGTATGATGAATCTTGCATTCTTTACAGACTATACTGTTTTGGCAGATTGCTGTTATGTTTGCATTGTTTGCATATGTTTGCCTGTTTAATGATTCTATTTGAGGATAGGAGTATTAAATATGAAGACACACATTTAGTATGCAGTGTTGAATAATAATTTTAGTAATTTGTTATAGTAGAAAATGATAAGGTTTTTGCATTCGTTTATACTAACTTATCTCACGAGTTCTTGTTGAGTTTGGTGTGAATGAAGCTTTAGAGATTTAGGAAAACCGTGATACGAGAGGAATTAAGGAGACACAAAATCTAATGCTTGGGGATGACCAAGTCACACCAAGATAATATTCTAATAATTCTCAAGAACCTAAGCTTGGGGATGCCCCGGTAGGCATCCCACCTTGCTTCTTCAATAATTATCAGTTAGTATCGGTTGAACCTAAGTTTTTGCTTCTTCACATAATGAGTGCTATCCTTGAAATGTCATTTTGTTTTATTTTGTATTTCTTGCTGTGTGAATAATATCCCAAGATCTTCAATACTTAAATGAGCGAGCCTTCACATAGTTACATAATTATTTCACTACTCATTGATCTTCACTTATATCTTTTTGGAGTAGTTTGTCATTTACTCGTGTGCTTCACTTATATCCTATGAGTAAAATGGTTGAGTGATTTTAATATCATAAATCTGAAATTATATATGTTTCATATGCTTATCCCATGGGTAATAATGACTTCATATATAAGAATTAAAGGTGGTAAATATATTGAAGGTTAGCAAACATTGTATTGGTCACTTGAACAATTCATGAAAGAATATCGAAGGAAGAGAGATTTCACGTATAAATATACTATCTTGGACATCTTCTATGATTGTAAGCCCAATTAATTATTTTCAAACCTGAGCAAATTAGTTGAAGTTAGACAAGGAAGACAACATAATGAGTTATCCTTGGGTATATTTTTATATAAGTTATATTGTTATGGATCCTCTAACATGTGGTGCTTGATATTTAGAATCCTTTGCTAGCCAAAAATTTTGTACTAAGCGGGAATACTGCTTGTGCATCCAAATTCCTTGAACCAAGTTTCTTCCATGAGTGTCCACCATATCTACCTATATGCGGTATATACCTTCCGTTCCAAGTAAATTTGCATGTGCCAAACTCTAAACCTTCAAATAATAATCTATTTTGTATGCCCAAATCGCTCATGTAGCGACTACGTGCTGTCAGTATCGTCCATGCTAGGTGGGTTATTCTCACGATGAGTGAACTCCGCTCATCATTAACGAGATAATGACTGGTAACTGGGATGCCCAGTCCTATGATCAAAAGATCAAAAAGAAATTGAAAGTAATTTAAACAAAACTCCCCTAGGATTGTTGATAGTTGGACGACACCCGTTGTTTCGGACAAGCCGTGGAGTGTGATTGTTGGTGGAGGGGGAGTATAAACTTTACCATTATGTTTAGGAACCGCCTATAATGTGTGTAGCATGGAAGATATTGGGAACTCTTGGTTGTTATGTTGACAATGAAAGCATACCTCTCAAAATTATTTTCATCTCTGTTTAAAAGCTTTGAGTTCTGGCACCTCTGCAAATCCCTCCGTCCCTCTACGAAGGGCCTATCTTTTAATTTTATGCAAGAGTCAGTAGTATTCCTTCTCATTCCAACCTACTCTTTAGTTGGCAAGAATCATGTGATGGAAGATCTAAGAATATATGGCCACTCAAATATATTTGATCATGAATTATTATTGTTGACAATTATCTATATGATAAGTAAGTTGGGAGGCGACACGTTAAGCCCGTATCTTTCTCTGTGTTCGAGGGATGCTATTTCTTCTAAAAATATGCTTTGAGTGGTAGCAATCATTGAAGACTATATGATAGTTGAGTATGTGGGATTTGCTAAACCGAAGCTCTTACATAGACCCTTCTTGAAAATAAGATGAATTGCAATTGTTTGATGACTGAGAAAATAGTTTGTTAGTTTTCAAGAAAGTTTATGGTCTATGCTTTAACATGTGAATAGCTTGTTACTTGATCATCAAAAGTTTTATGAGATGAGCTACTGTTACGACATATAATGATGCTAGAAAAGGTGACTAAAATTATAATTGATCAAACTTATGCACCTGCTAGCATACACACTTCATAAATTGTATCTTCTATCATTTACCTACTCGAGGACGAGAAGGAATTAAGCTTGGGGATGCTGATACGTCTCGAACGTATCTATAATTTAAGAAGTATTCATGCTATTATATTATCCATCTAGGATGTTTATATGCATTTATATGCTATTTTAGATGATTTTTGGGAATAACCTATGAACCTAGAGCCCAGTGCCAGAGATGGAGTCCAATTGACGTGCCAATTTTTGACGAATTTTTATGGACCAAAAGAAGCCCCTGGAGGGCAAGAGTTGGGCCAGAAGAGTCCCGGGCTGCCCACAAGGTTGGGAGGCATGCTCACCCCCCTAGGGCGTGCCCCCTGCCTCGTGGACAGCCCAGAGACCACCCTGACGTGAGACCTACGCCAAAAGTTCCTATAAATACTAAAACCTCCAAAAAGCACAATAGATCGGGAGTTCCGCCGCCGCAAGCCTCTGTAGCCACCAAAAACCAATTTGAACCCGGTTTCGGCACCCTACTAGAGGGGGATCCCTCACCGGTGGCCATCTTCATCATCCTGGCACTCTCCATGACGAGGAGGGAGTAGTTCACCCTCGGGGCCGAGGGTATGTACCAGTAGCTATGTGTTTGATCTCTCTCTCTTGTGTTCTTGAGGTGGTACGATCTTGATGTACCACGAGCTTTCCTATTATAGTTGGATCTTATGATGTTTCTCCCCCTCTACTCTCTTTTAATGGATTGAGTTTTACCTTAGAAGTTATCTTATCGGATTGAGTCTTTAAGGATTTGAGAACACTTGATGTATGTCTTGCATGTGCTTATCTATGGTGACAATGGGATATTCACGTGACCTTCTTGATGTACGTTTTGGTGATCAACTTGTGGGTTCAGTGACCTTTTGAACTTATGTATAGGGGTTGGCACACGTTTTCATCTTGACTCTCCGGTAGAAACTTTGGGGCACTCTTTGATGTACTTTGTGTTGGTTTGAATAGATGAATCTGAGATTGCGTGATGCATATCGCATAATCATGCCCACGGATACTTAAGGTGACATTGGAGTATCTAGGTGACATTAGGGTTTTGGATGATTTGTGTCTCAAGGTGTTATTCTAGTATGAACTCTATGATAGATCGAACGGAAAGAATAGCTTCATGTTATTTTACTACGGACTCTTGAATAGATCGATCAGAAAGGATAACTTTGAGGTGGTTTCATACCCTACAATAATCTCTTCGTTTGTTCTCCGCTATTAGTGACTTTGGAGTGACTTTTTGTTGCATGTTGAGGGATAGTTATATGATCCAATTATGTTATTATTGTTGAGAGAACTTGCACTAGCGAAAGTATGAACCTTAGGTCTTGTTTCCTAGCATTGCAAAACCGTTTGTGCTCACTTTTACCACTTGCTACCTTGCTGTTTTTATATTTTCAGACTACTAGGGAAAAGCTTATAGGCAGGCGCTTACTAGTAGCACGGGTTTATGACCCTCGCTACTGCTACTTACTAGTACTAAGTTCATACTACTACTAAGTTCATACTACTAGCATGGGTTTTTAACCCGCGCTACTACTAAGCGGTCTCTACTATGCCCTCCCGGGACATGCCATAGTAGTAGAGAGGGGTACAAACCTGCGCTACTACTAAGTTGATAGTAGTAGTGCGGTTTTATACCCCTCGCTACTATTAAGTACGAGGTAGGTGAAATTCCCATATACTCGGCCGAACCCCTGCTCTCTCCCTCACTTTCCCCCTCTCTCACTTTCCTCCTCTATCCCTCGTACTCTAGCGGTGGCCGTCGTTGGTACACTCTTCTGTCTTCCCCCCTCCCTCTTCGAGATCCCTCTGGTAGGAGGTCCCGGAGCTCCTTGCCGCTGCCAAGATGCGGAAGCGCGACCTCGGCATCCTCCTCCTGGCCACCTTCACAGTCTTCTTCTCTCTCCAGGTCAGCCCTCCTCCTCCTCCCCCCTCTCCAATTTGATCCTGAACCCTAGCTGACCCATCCCCCTCCTCCTCTGGCAGCACGAGGGTGACTTCTCATTCCGGGAGGCGTGGTACCACCTGTTGGACGACGGGTTCCTGATCAAGCACGACGTGGGCCGCCTCCCGCCGCCGCTCTTCGCCGACCTCAACGGCGATGGCCGCCTGCGAGGTGCTGCTCCCCACGCACGGCGCCAAGATCCAGGTCCTCCAGCTCCTGGCCCATGTCGGGCTGGCCACCGCGGCCGCCCTCGATGGCTTCCACGAGGCGCGCGTCATGGCCGAGATATCCCTGCTCCCGGCCAACGTGCGCGTCGTCGCCGGCCGCCGCCCCATCACCATGGTCGTCAGCGCCGTCGACCGAACCATTGACACCATTGAAAACACACACTGGGTCGAGATTTTTTTTCGTTTTTCAAATTAATAGTAGTAGCGGGTCACATACACGCGCTACAGATAGTTAGTAGTAGCGCGTGTCGAACCCGCGCTACTACTAACACACGTACTAGTAGCGCGGGATGCACCGCGCTACTACCACGCTAATACTAGCTTTTAACCCGCGCTACTACTAGGCTTTTTCCTAGTAGTGATATTGCACTTGTATCACCGTCTATTCGCCGAACTAGTGCACCTATACAATTTACCATTGCATTGGGTGTGTTGGGGACACAAGAGACTCTTTGTTATGTGGTTGCAGGGTTGTTTGAGAGAGACCATCTTCATCCTACGCCTCCCACAGATTGATAAACCTTAGGTAATCCACATGAGGGACATTTGCTATTGTCCTACAAACCTCTGCACTTGGATGCCGAACAACGTCTACAAGAAGAAGGTTGTGTAGTAGACATCATGCATCCGTGGGCACACGGCGGCAAGCGCCGATGAGCGAGCTACAGGCGGAGGCATGGATCTAGAGAGCAACGGGAGAGAGTAGAGGAGGCTACTAGAGAAGAGAGGACGCCACAGAAGAGGAAGAAGAAGACGGGGCGCGGACAAAGCTGGCCAGCGCACTGTACGCCTCTGGGCACGCGGCTGCTAGCGCCGGCGAGGAAGCTGTCAGACGGGGAACATGATCAAAGAGCGATGGGAGAGAGCAGGGCATCAGGACGGCACCACCAGACACGTGGAACTCGCCGGGAAGGGGCTGCCCGACAGGTCCCGTCGCCCAGAGCGCGGCCAAAGTTGCCAAAGTGCAAGCATAGGCAAAAATCCACGCGGTCACATTTGGGAAGTGAAAGATCAAGAGAAGAAGCTCTATAGTGAAGTGA
This sequence comes from Triticum aestivum, assembly GCF_018294505.1. NCBI lineage: Eukaryota > Viridiplantae > Streptophyta > Magnoliopsida > Poales > Poaceae > Triticum > Triticum aestivum. Next base: position 699,593,148 of record NC_057807.1, read on the forward strand.
AGCCTCGATGCAAGTTTGCTGTAGGAAACTTGGCCAGGTAACTGTGATCAAGAGAAAAGAGAAAAGAGCCAAACTTTATGTTTGGGATGTTTAGGTTAGGAAGGACAATGATCATGTGCAATTAGAGAAGAAATGGACCACAAATTAATATAGTTGCATTGCAACTACAATTTTGGTCCAGAAACTTGACTAAGATGATGCTCTTCCATGGAGTGGTCATTTGAGCTGAAACTTGGTAGATCATGGTCATATGGACATAAGAATATGTTGTAAAAATTTCATACCATTTGGACTTGCCAAAATGGTACTTCCTTCATAGATATCCCCTCTGTCCAGAAACTTGGGATAATTTTGGAGAGAAAATGGCTTGCTGAAATGATCCCAAATTTGGTGGAGAGAAGTCATATTGGTAGGAGCATGATCTGGTAATTTCTCAGAATTAATGAAGCAATATAAAATATACTTGCTTCATAACCTGAAAATATTGCCAGAAGCAAAGATTTTAAGGTGTGCTCACATAGATAATTTGATGAGGCTGAAAATCAGTGGAGAGTCATGATATGAGTACCTTAAGGAGCTTGCAAAATTTCAACTCATTTTTATAACCCTTGCTAGTACTTCCTTCACAAAGCCACTATCTTAACAGGAACTTTGAAAAATCACTAAAGAAGTTTCGATAGGCAAATGAAGTTGAATTTTGTCATGTGGCAATGATTTGGACATAAAAGAATGCCCAAAACTTTTGGAGCAAACAAGAAAGCATAGGTGGAACTTCCTTCAAAAAAGTGCCACTCTGGACAGAATTGAAGAAATAATATTGGTGAATTACCTTTGGGTTAGGATATATTTGGGACGTATATGATCCAAACAATTTATGAGAATTACTTGGGAATTTGGTGAGAGACAGAAATATAGGTTGCTTCACAACATAGGGCAGACATGACTATTCCTTTAATAGAAAAAGGAATATTCCAAGAAAAAGAATGTGAGGTTGAGCTAGATTGAAAATGGCATGATCTGAGAAAGATTTGATAATGATGAGTCACTTTGGAGGAGAGGGATTGAAGATCTTCGAGGTTGCAAGTCCACAAAACTGCTCCGAAAAGAAAATCAGAGCAAAAACCAAAGAATCAAACAGAAAAAGAAAGGGCCAAAAACTAGGGTGTGATAGTTCAGTTCAATGAACTATTTGCGATGAGGCAGAACAATAGAATCGGGCAGCCAGATGAAGGTGTGTGTAATATACGGCATACGGTTCACTAGAATAAACTATTTGTGATGTGGCAGAACAACATAAATGGGTAGCTAAATGAAGGTGTGTGTGATACACGGCATACGGTTCACTCGGATGACCTGTTTGTGATTAGGTAACACAAAAGAAAGGGTCAGCCAGATCAAGGTGTGTGCGATATATGGCATACGGTTCACTCGATTGAACTGGTTTTGATTAGGCAACGCAACAGAAATGGTTCAGCAAGATCAAGGTGTGTGCAATGGAGGGGTACAGTTCATTCGAATAAACTTTTTGTGTTGAGCCAAGAGAACAGAAATGTTTCGTGTAAACAAGATGTATGTGATACGCGGCAAATATCCTTTTACCTAGGTGGTACACACATGACATTTCCATACACCAAAGTAAACTATTACATGCATAATTAACTAGGATAAACGATCATCTCAACATCATCTACTTCTTGTGATGCTTGCCGCCACTACTCTACTAGGATAAACGAAACAATATTCTTTACTGTGAATAGTGTGCTCTATCGGGCACACAAGTATATGGGTCACAGCCTTGGGCGAGCAATGTGCCCGCATGCATCGTGCTAGTTAGATGTTCCTTCTATGCTAAGTTTTCATTAATTAACATGCCACCATTTCCAGCAATTTCCTCACCGGTTTCCTGCTGCCACCCAGCGATACTGCGCATAAACCTTGGCGCCACGCAATGCACGGAGGTAACAAGCATAGCGTGTAGCACAACCACCTTTTCCAAGCATGCCAACCCACCAAAGCGCCGCCTCTACCATGAACCTCCTGGACAAGGAAAACAAGAAGGCGGCACGACCCGTCTAGGCCGAGGCACTCCCCAGCAACACGATGGACAACGCCATGATGCACATCATTGCCAGGGTTGAGCAGACCCTTGGTGCATGGCGCTTCAGCGCCACGGATCGAGATAGGTATGTCAGCATCGAGAGGCTGCAGCTCACCGCACAACATGATCGATGGTGCGCTGCTGAGCAAGCTAGGCGCGTTCGCGCTGATAGGCTATGGCTCGTCGCACAACGAGACCGTTGGAGTGCCGCACAGCGAGAGGCGTGGCGTGCCACATAGCAAGAGCGGATCCATTGGCGCTTGCCTGCTGTCGACAGGGCATCGCAGCTGCGTACATGTCCCCTCAGTACCCCCCTTCCTCGTCAGGAGTGGGAAGATGCTGTCTTCCCGTACTTGCACCAAAGGCCGGCCGCGCCGTACTTTCACTGGATGCCCGATGCACCGTTCGCATGGGTCGTGTCATTTCCCTTTTTTGGGGCTCGCTGGGTGCCAACACGCTGCTAGGCTCGAGCACCTCCTTGGCCCAGGTGTCCACCTGGGCGCAGTCGAGGAACATGGTCGTCGCATCCTTGAGTTGGTGATCTCCGATGAAATAGCCAGCTTGGAGCTTGAGATCCCGCTCCAGATGTACCGTGAGCGTGTCGACCAACTCCACAAGTTCAGGCAAAGCTAAGAGCTACTGTAGGCAAGGGCTGTTGGTCATAGATGCGTTTATTTTGTTGATTCATTTTGACGTGGAGCGTTATCTATTCACAAAAATCATAATATTGCCCTGTTTATTGATCTGTTTAAATGTTTGTACTCTCTTTTCCATTATTATATGTTATGTTTCAATATGTGTATATATGTTTTCCATTCTGTATATGTGGATGATAACAACTACATACAAATTAGTATACAAAAACAGATTGAAAGATGGAATTCATAATATATATTTATTTTTCATTATACGTGATGATACTTAACTACCATGTACAATGCATAAAATTGAAAATGAACAATACTAAAACTAATAATCCCTCCTGGGGCAGTATTCCGGCAGCCCCTCGCCAGCAGCTCCCTGGTGCGTGGTGCTACCTCTTGAGCATGCGTTGGTTTTCCCTTGAAGAGGAAAGGGTGATGAAGCAAAGTAGCGTAAGTATTTCCCTTAGTTTTTAAGAACCAAGGTATCAATCCAGTAGGAGGCTCCTCAAAATTTCCACGCACCTACACAAACAAAAAATAACCTCGCAACCAACGTGATAAAGGGGTTTTCAATCCCTTCACACAACTTGTAGAAGTGAGATCTGATAGAGATAATAAAGTAAGATAAATATTTTTGGTATTTTTATGATATAGATTGGAAAATAAAAGATGCAAATAAAAGTAGATGGAAAATTTGTATGATAAAAGATAGACTCGGGGGCCATAGGTTACATTAGTGGCTTCTCTCAAGATAGCATAATTATTACGGTGGGTGAACAAATTACTATCGAGCAATTGATAGAAAAGTGCATCGTTATTAGAATATCTAGGCATGATCATGTATATAGGCATCACGTCCGCAACAAGTATACCGACTCCTGCCTGCATCTACTACTATTACTCCACACATCGACCGACTCCTGCCTGCATCTACTACTATTACTCCACACATCGATCGACTCCTGCCTGCATCTCGAGTATTAAGTTCATGAAGAACAGAGTAACGCATTAAGCAAGATGACATGATGTAGTGGGATAAACTCAAGCAATATGATATAAACCCCCTCTTTTTATCCACGATGACAACAATACAATACATGCCTTGCTGCCCCAACTATCACTGGGAAAGGACGCCGCAAGATTGAACCCAAAGCTAAGCACTTCTCCCATTGCAAGAAAGATCAATCTAGTAGGCCAAACCAAACTGATAATTCGAAGAGACTTGCAAAGATAACCAATCCTACATAAAAGAGTTAAGAGGAGATACAAATATTTCTCATAGATAAACTTGATCATAAACCCACAATTCATCGGATCTCGACAAACACACCGCAAAAAGAGTTACATCAAATAGATCTCCAAGAAGAGGAAGGAGAACTTTGAATTGATTATCAAAGAGAGAGAAGAAGCCATCTAGATAATAACTATGCACCCAAAGGTCTGTGGTAAACTACTCACAACTCATCGGAGAGGCCTTGGAGATGATGAAGAGGCCCTCTGTGGTCGATTCCCCCTCCGGCAGAGCACCGACAAAGGCTCCAAGATGGGATCTCGCGGATACAGAAGGTTGCGGCGGTGGAAATAGTTTTTCATGGTGCTCCTGGATGTTTTGCGGTTCCGTGGATATATATAGGAGGAATAAGTAGGTCGGTTGACACTCGAGGGGCCCACGAGGGTGGGGGGCACGCCCACCCCCTTAGGGCGCGCCGGGCACCCTTGTGGCTGCCTCGTTCGCTTCTTGACGCCCACTCCAAGTCTCCTGGATTGCGTTTGTTCCAAAAAGATCACTCTCGAAGGTTTCACTCTGTTTGGACTCCGTTTGATATTCCTTTCCTTCTAAACACTAAAATTGGCAAAAAAAACAGCAATTCGGGTTGGGCCTCCCGTTAGTAGGTTAGTCCAAAAAATGATATAAAAGTGTAGAGTAAAGCCCATAAACATCCAAAACATGTAATATAATTGCATGGAACAATCAAAAATTATTGATACGTTGGAGATGTATCAAGCATCCCCAAGCTTAATTCATGCTCGTCCTCGAGTAGGTAAATGATAAAAACAGAATTTTTGATGTGGAATGCTACCTAGCATAATTCTCAATGTAATTTTATTTATTGTGACATGATTGTTCAGATCCAAATGATTCAATATAAAAGCTTATAAAACATAAAAATAGTAATACTTGAAGCATACTAACAAATAATCATATTTTATCAAAACAGCATAGCCAAAGAAAGCTTATCCCTATAAAATCATATAGTTAGGTTATGCTTCATTTTAGTAACACAAAATACTCCCATCATGCATAACCCCGATGATGAGCCGAGCAATTGGTTCATACTTTTTAATGCGCTTCAGCTTTTTTAACTCTTACACAATACATGAGCGCAAGCCATGGACATAGCACTATATGTGGTATATGGTGGTGGTTATGAAGACAAAAAAAGGTAGACGATAGTCTCACATCAACTAGGCGTATCAACGGGCTATGGAGATGCCCATTAATAGATATCAATGTGAGTGAGTAGGGAGTGCCATGCAAAGGATGCACTAGAGCTATAAATATATGAAAGCTCAACAAAATAAACTAAGTGGGTGTGTATCCAACTTGCTTGCTCATGAAGACCTAGGGCATTTTGAGGAAGCCCATCATTGGAATATACAAGCCAAGTTCTATAATGAAAAATTCCCACTAGTATATGGAAGTGACAATATAGGAGACTCTCTATCATGAAGATCATGGTGCTACTTTGAAGCACAAGTGTGGAAAAAAAGATAGTAACATTGTCCTTTCTCTCTTTTTCTCTCATTTTTTATTTTGGTGGGCTTCTTTGGCCTCTGTTTTTATGGGCTTCTTTGGCCTCTTTTATTTTTATAAAGTCCGAAGTCTCATCCCGACTTGTGGGGGAATCATAGTCTTCATCATCCTTTCCTCACTTGGGACAATGCTCTAATAATGAAGATCATCACACTTTTATTGATTTACAACTCAAGAATTACAACTCAATAATTAGAAAAAAAAAATATGACTCTATGTGAATGCCTTCGGCGGTGTTCCAGGTTATGCAATGTATGAAAAATTATGAAGGTGGATTTGCCACAAATACGATGTCAACTACGTGATCATGCAAAGAGCAATATGACAATGAGTGAGCGTGTCATAATAAATGGAACAGTGGAAAGTTGCATGGCAATATATCTCGGAATGGCTATGGAAATGCCATAATAGGTAGGTATGGTGGCTGTTTTGAGGAAGGTAAATAATGGGTGCATGATACTGGCGAAGGTTGCGTGGCATAATAAAGGCTAGCAAAGTGGAAGGGTAAGTGTGCGTATATCCATGGACTCACATTAGTCATAAGAACTCATATACTTATTGCAAAAGTCTACTTACCCTCGGAGAAAAGTACTACTACGCATGCCCCTAGAGGGATAGATTGGTAGGAAAAGACAAATCGCTCGTCCCCAACTGCCACTCATAAGGAAAGCACTCAAAGAGCACCCCATGCTACAAATTTGTTACATAACTTTACCATACGTGCATGCTACGGGACTTGCCAACTTGAACACAAGTATTTCTCAATTTCATAATTACCCAACTAGCATGACTCTAACATTACCACCTTTATATCTGAAAACAATTATCAAGCATCATATTGATCATAGTATTTAATGCACTTTCTATGATATTTTTTATTACACCCAACTTAGATGCTCATCATTCTAGGACCAAATTTATAACCACAGAAAATACCATACTGTTCTAAAATACTCTCAAAATAATATAAGTGAAGCATGAGAGATCAATAATTTTTTCAAAATAAATCCACCACCGTGCTCTAGAAAATATAAGTGAAGCACATAGAGCAAACTATCTAGCTCAAAAGATATAAGTGAAGCACATAGAGTATTCTAATAAATTCTAAATCATGTGGGTCTCTCCAAAAAGGTGTGTACATAAAGGATGATTGTGGTAAAATAAAAATCAAAGACTCATATCATACAAGACGCTCCAAGCAAAACACATATCATGTGGCGAATAAAAATATAGCTCCAAGTAAAGTTACCGATAGACGAAGACGAAAGAGGGGATGCCTTCCGGGGCATCCCCAAGATTAGGATTTTGGTTGTGCTTGAATATATTGGGGTGCCATGGGCATCCCCAAGCTTAGGCTTTTGCCTCTCCTTATTCCATATTCCATCAAATCTTTACCCAAAACTTGAAAACTTCACAACACAAAACTCAACAGGAAATCTCATAAGCTCCGTTAGTGCAAGAAAGAAAAACCACCACATAAGGTACTGTAATGAACTCATTCTTTATTTATATTGGTGTTAAACCTACTGTATTTGAACTTCTCAATGGTTCATACCCCCCGATACTAGCCATACATTGATCAAAATAAGCAAACAACACACAAAAACAAAATATGTCAAAAACAGAACAGTCTGTAGCAATTTGTAACTTTCGAATACTTCTGTACCTTTAAAAATCCTAACAAAATAGGAATTCCTAGGTAATTTTTCTATTGATCTACTACAAAAATAGTCAACTCAAAATCATGTTCTGTGATTTATTGAATTGTTTCTCGTGAGCGCAAAGTTTCTATTTTTTAGCAGAATCAAATTAACTTTCACCCAAGATGATCCTATAGGTTCTACTTGGCACAAACACTAATCAAAACATAAAAACACATCTAACTAGTGGCTAGATTAATTATTTTTTTTATTACTAAGCAGGACCAAAAAGCAAAGAACAAAAATAAAATTGGGTTGCCTCCCAACAAGCGCTATCGTTTAACGCCCCTAGCTTGGCATAAAAGCGAGAATAGATCTAGGAATTGCCATCTTTGGCATTCAATTGATAAGTGGATCGCATAATAGATTCATACGGTAATTTAATTTTCCTTCTAGGAAAGCGTTCCATGCCTTTCCTTAACGGAAATTGGAATCTAATATTCCCTTCCTTCATATCAATAATTGCACCAATCGTTCTAAGGAAAGGTCTACCAAGAATAATAGGACACAAAGGATTGCAATCAATATCAAGAATGATAAAATCTACAGGCACATAATTCCTATTTGCAACAATAAGAACATCATTAATCCTTCCCATAGGTTTCTTAATTGTGGAATCCGCAAGGTGCAAATTTAAGGAGCAATCATCAAATTCACGGAAACCAAGCATATCACATAAAGTTTTTGGAAACGCGGAAACACTAGCACCCAAATCACACAAAGCATAGAATTCATGATCTTTTATTTTAATTTTTATTGTAGGTTCGCACTCATCATAAAGTTTTCTAGGGATATAAACTTCTAATTCAAGTTTTTCTTCATAAGATTGCATCAAAGCATCAACGATATGTTTAGTAAAAGCTTTATTTTGGCTATAAGCATGAGGAGAATTTAACATGGATTGCAACAAGGAAATACAATTTATTAAAGAACAATTATCATAATTAAATTCCTTGAAATCCAAAGTAGTGGGTTCATTGCTATGTAAAGTTTTAATCTCTCCACTCCCACTTTTACCAATTTTAGCATCAAGATCAAAATACTCCAAATCATCGGAACACCTTTTAACTAAAGTTGATTCATCTCTAGTACCATCATTATTAAGATTCATATTGAAAAACAGGGATTTAATAGGAGACACATCAATAACTTTTAGATCTTCATCATTATTTTCATGAAAACTAGAAGAACATGCTCTTACAAAGCAATCTCTCTTAGCACGCATCCTAGCAGTTCTTTCTTTGCACTCATCAATGGAATTCTCATGGCTTTGAGAGACTCATTGATATGATGCTTAGGTGGAATAAATCTAAGCTTCAAAGAATGAACATCAAGAGAAATTCTATCCATGTTCCTAGCCAATTCATCAACTTTAAGCAATTTTTCTTCAAGAAAAGCATTGAAATTCTTTTGAGAATTCATAAATTCTTTAACACTAATCTCAAAATCAGAGGGCATCTTATTAAAATTTCCATAAGAGTTGTTGTAGGAATTGCCATAATTATTAAATGAATTCCAAGGAAACGGCCTAGGATTAAAGTTTCCTCTATACGCGCTGTTCCAAAATTATTCCTACCAACAAAATTCACATACAAAGATTCATTATTATTCTCAATCAAAGTAGATATGGGCATATCATTAGGATCAATAGTGGCACTTTTAGTAGCAAACAATTTCATAAGTTCTTCCATCTTTCCACTCAAAACATTAATTTCTTCTATAGCATGAACTTTTTTACTGGTACATCTTTTAGTGTGCCATTGAGAATAATTAACCATAATATTATCAAGGAGTTTTGTAGCTTCTCCTAAAGTGATTTCCATAAAAGAAAAATTCAAGCTGGCATAAAATTTTTGTATGATCATCCATAAATTCAAACCATGAGTAGGGCAATTGTGAATCGTTAATTTCATTCTCTCCCAAGATTGGGCAACATGCTCATCATCAAGTTGTTTAAAATTCATAATATCGTTTCTAAGACAGATGATCTTAGAGGGAGGAAAATAATTAGAGATAAAAGCATATTTGCACTTATTCCACGAATCAATACTATTTTTAGGCAAAGACAAAAACCAAGTTTAGCACGATCTCTAAGTGAAAACGGAAATAACTTCAATTTAAAAATATCATTATCCATGTCTTTCTTCTTTTGCATATCGCACAAATCAACAAAGTTGTTTAGATGAGTAGCGGCATCTTCACTAGGAAGGCCGGAGAATTGATCTTTCATAACAAGATTCAACAAAGCAGCATTGATTTCAAAATATTCAACATCATTAAGAGGAGCAATCGGAATGCTAAGGAAATCATTATTATTGCTATTGGAAAAGTCATGCAATTTAGTATTATCTTGAGCCATCGTGACAAGCAATCCAACACACAAGCACACAAAAAGAGGCAAACGAAAAAGAGAGGGCGAATAAAACGGCAAAGGTGAAGTGGGGGAGAGGAAAATGAGACGCAAATGGCAAATAATGTAATGCGAGGGAGATGAGTTTGTGATGGGTACTTGGTATGTCTTGACTTGAGTGAAGACGTCCCCGGCAACGGCGCCAGAAATCCTTCTTGCTACCTCTTGAGCATGCGTTGGTTTTTCCCTTGAAGAGGAAAGGGTGATGCAGCAAAGTAGCATAAATATTTCCCTCTGTTTTTGAGAATCAAGGTATCAATCCAGTAGGAGGCTCCTCAAAAGTCCCACGCACCTACACAAACAAACAAGAACCTCGCAACCAACGCGATAAAGGGGTTTTCAATCCCTTCACTGTAACTTGCAAAAGTGAGATCTGATAGAGATAATAAAGTAAGATAAATATTTTTGGTATTTTTATGATATAGATTGGAAAATAAAAGATGCAAATAAAAGTAGATGGAAAATTTGTATGATAAAAGATAGATCCGGGGCCATAGGTTTCACTAGTGGCTTCTCTCAAGATAGCATAATTATTACGATGGGTGAACAAATTAATGTCGAGCAATTGATAGAAAAGTGCATAGTTATGAGAATATCTAGGCATGATCATGTATATAGGCATCACGTCTGCAACAAGTAGACCGACTCCTGCCTGCATCTACTACTATCACTCCACACATCGACCGACTCCTGCCTGTATCTAGAGTATTAAGTTCATGAAGAACAGAGTAACGCATTAAGCAAGATGACATGATGTAGAGGGATAAGCTCAAGCAATATGATAAATACCCCATCTTTTTATCCTCGATGGCAACAATACAATACGTGCCTTGCTGCCCCTACTGTAACTGGGAAAGGACATCACAAGATTGAACCCAAAGCTAAGCACTTCTCCTATTACAAGACAGATCAATCTAGTAGGCCAAACCAAACTGATAATTTGAAGAGACTTGAAAAGATAACCAACCATACATAAAAGAATTCAGAGGAGATTCAAATATTTCTCAAAGATAAACTTGATCATAAACCCACAAATCATTTGATCTCGACAAACACACCGCAAAAAGAGTTACATCGAATAGATCTCGAAGAAGAGGAAGGAGAACTTTGTATTGAGAATCAAAGAGAGAGAAGAAGCCATCTAGCTAATAACTATTGACCTGAAGGTCTTTGGTAAACTACTCACGACTCATCAGAGAGGCCTTGGAGATGATGTAGAGGCCCTCCATGGTTGATTCCCTCTCCGGTGGAGCGCCGACGAAGGCTCCAAGATGGGATCTCACAGATACATAAGGTTGCGGCGGTGGAAATAGTTTTTCATGTTTTCGGGGTCCGTGGATATATATAGGAGGAAGAAGTAGGTCGGTTGACGCTCGAGGGGCCCACAAGGGTGGGGTGCGCGCCCACCCCCTTAGGGCGCGCTGGGCACCCTCATGGCCTCGTTGTTCGCGTCTTGACGTCCACCCCAATTCTCCTGGATTGCGTTTGTTCCAAAAAGATCGCTCCCAAAGGTTTCATTCCATTTGGACTCTGTTTGATATTCCTTTCCTTCGAAACACTGAAATAGGCAAAAAAACAGCAATTTGGGTTGGACCTCCGGTTAGTAGGTTAGTCCCAAAAATGATATAAAAGTGTAGAGTAAAGCCCATAAACATCCAAAACAGGTAATATAATAGCATGGAACAATCAAAAATTATAGATACGTTGGAGACTATCATGCGGCGTCTTCCTAACACGGAGGCAGTACTCCGCCTCCTCCACCTCACAACGCTTGACGTACCAATCTGCCTGTTGCTGGCGGACAAGCACGAATTATCTTGTCATTTCATTGGTCACCCATCGGAGCTCGTCGTCTTCATACAACTCCTCCGCACGACGACACGTCCATCCCTGCTACGTCTTGAGCTTGCGTTGGTTTTCCTTGAAGAGGAAAGGGTGATGCAACAATAGTAGCATAAGTATTTCCCTCTGTTTTTGAGAACCAAGGTATCAATCCAGTAGGAGGCTCCTCACAAGTCCCACGCACCTACACAAACAAACAAAGAACTCGCAACCAACGCGATAAAGGGGTTGTCAATCCCTTCACTGCCACTTGCGAAAGTGAGATCTGATAGAGATAATATGATAAGATAAATATATTTCTGGTATTTTACGATATAGATTGTAAAAGTAAAGATGCAAATAAAAGTAGATTGAAAGCTTCTATGATAAGAGATAGACCCGGGGGCCATAGGTTTCACTAGAGGCTTCTCTCAAAATAGCATAAGTATTACGGTGGGTGAACAAATTACTGTCGAGCAATTGATATAAAAGCGAATAATTATGAGATTATCTAGGCATGATCATGTATATAGGCATCACGTTCATGACATGTAGACCGACTCCTGCCTGCATCTACTACTATTACTCCACACATCGACCGCTATCCAGCATGCATCTAGAGTATTAAGTTCATAAGATCAGAGTAACGCTTTAAGAAAGATGACATGATGTAGAGGGATAAACTAATGCAATATGATATAAGCCCCATCTTGTAATCCTCGATGGCAACAATACAATACGGGCGTTGCTGCCCCTGCTATCACTGGGAAAGGACACCACAAGATTGAACCCAAAGCTAAGCAATTCTCCCATGGCAAGAAAGATCAATCTATAGTAGCCAAACCAAACCGATAATTCGAAGAGACTTGAAAGATAACTCAATCATAAATAAAAAAATTCAGAGGAGATTCAACTATTTCTCATAGATAAACTTGATCATAAACCCACAATTCATCGGATCTCGACAAACACACCGCAAAAAGAGTTCCATCGAATTGAGATCCAAAAAGAGAGAAGAAGCCATCTAGATAATAACTATGGACCAGGAGGTCTGTGGTAAGCTACTCACAACTCATCGGAAGGGCTATGGTGTTGATGTAGAAGCCCTTTGTGATCGATTCCCCCTCCAGCGGAGCGCCGGTGAAGGCTCCAAGATGGGATCTCGCGGATACAGAAGGTTACGGTGGCGGAAATATTACTTCGGTGGCTCCCTTGATTGTTTTGGGGTATATGGGTATATATAGGAGGAAGAAGTACGTCGGTGGACGCCCGAGGGGCCCACGAGATAGGGGGGCGCGCCCTGTAGGGGTGGGCGCGGCCTCCACCCTCGTGGCCACCTCTGCTGCTTCTTGGCTTGCACTCCAAGTCCTCTGGATCACGTTTGTTCCAAAAATCACGCTCCCGAAGGTTTCCGAAAAATGATATAAAAATGATCACGGTTAGTAGGTTAGTCCGAAAAATGATATAAATGTGTAAAATAAATCCCATAAACATCCAAAACAGGTAATATAATAGCATGGAACAATCAAAAATTATAAATACATTGGAGACGTATCAGCCCCCAACGCTCCACCGCCTCCTTTTTCAGGTGGCCTCACCGGCTTCACAGGCTGCGTGGTACCTGGTTTCGTTCTTCACCATATCCTTCTTGAACACCACTTGCCTAGCTTTCTCAGCCGGTGGCAACGATTTCCACAGACAAAGATTGTACCGGCCTCAAAACCACTCCAATGTTGGGGGGTCCGGCGCAACCTCGTTCGGCGGCCCATTGTCGTCCTCCTCGTAGCTTCACTTGGATTGAATGTCCATGGGGGGCGGCAACTCCTCGTTGGCGTGTGGGCAGATTGTCGACGTCATGGCAGAGATTTGTGTGTGTCTGACTGCGTGTGTGTGTGTGTGTGAGAGAGAGAGAGAGAGAGAGACACCGAGCGAAGGGAGGATGTAGATGAGAATGTAGGCGGGACGACGTGAGCAAGGTATTATTTATTGGCAGCCAGAATCTAGATCGACGGGAATAGTACACCCGTCGTGCGCCGGAATTTACGAGTACTGTAGTTTCCCACATCAAAAGTCGTGTGTGCACTTAATAGCTGACGGTTTCCAATACAGAACCGCGTCTTATTAATAACCCGCGCCACTCACCTTCCAAACCTCGAGGCGCGAAATGGAGTGCCAATCGTGTGGGGCCTGGTTGTCTTGCCATATATTTACATTTTGTTTTCTCATATAAGTGACGAATGCTTATTTTGTGTTACCATTGGACTCCATGCATGTGTCCAAGCCATGACACCAATATGTTTGAAAATTCCTTCCAATTTACTGCACATGGAATTAACTCGCACACAACAAGTACACAACCATTAGTTTTCAAACCGTTATGGTTAGTTGTTGCATGAACATGGAGTTCAAATTTGAATTACGATCATTTTAGGGAAATTTGCATTTCTATCCCTAAATCGAACCACCTACTCAGATTTGCCCCTAATTTCGAAGCCCGCTCAAATTTGCCCCTCTGCCGTTGGTGTTCTTATAGAAATGTCCTTTTATGCCGTTATCGTCGGCTCAAAGGGCTTTGGCCGTCCTGAAAAAATAGTAAAAGAAACTAAAATTTTGTGGGATCGATGATACTCAAGTGGGCAAGGTACGTGGAAATTTTCGTGCTATTTGGACATTCCAAGAGCTCGTGGCGAGGAAAAACAATTAATATGTATACTTGTGAACAATAAATTTGAAATAAGTAGCAAGAAAACTAAAAAATATATGAAATTTTTTGGAACCAAAGAGGCTTGGGTGCACAAGGTGCTTGCAAGTTTTGTGATCAAATGAACTGCGAGGAGTTCTAGGGAAAAAAGAAAATAGTCATTTTTTCCAAAGTTTTTTCTGAGCCAATTTTTTTTCACGAGCTCCTACAGCGTCCAAACACAACAAAAATTTGCATGCATCATGCAGACCCAAGCCTCTTTGATGCCAATTTTTTTCATATTTATTGAATTTTCTTGCTATTTTTTTAAATATACCATTCACGAGTGTACATATTTACTGTTTTTTCTTTGCCACGAGCTCCGGGAATGTCCAAACAACACAAAAATTTGCACGCGTCTTGTGAACCTGAGTATCTTTGATCCCAAGAAAATTAGAATTTTTAGATTTTTTTGCTATTTTTTTCATGATGGTCAAAGATGTTTGACCGGATGCTAACGGCAAAGAAAGGCATTTCTATAAGCCCGTTATGGTTAGCTGTTGCATGTAGATGTAGTTCAAATTTGAATTATTGTCATTAAATGACTAGAAAATCACTTAAATGTCTTAAAAAGGTCAAATGACCCTATAATTTTCCAAATTTTGACATGATAGTAGTACTAGTGCACGTGAACTGTAGAAAAAAATTGAATGCAATAAGAGGAAGCTATCGTCATTTCGTCATCAAACATGCATTGTGCGCTCTTGGAACCACGCCCCTTATAGTGAGTTATTCCAGTTTGTGAAGGGTGTGTGTCCAAATTCTCATCAAATTGGCCAGTATTTTTACCACACCATCGGGGTGCCATGCCATTACGTCAAGCAAGGTTTCATGTGTTTCTGACCATTTTTGAACTTTTTAGAATTTAAATGCCATGGCATGCACTCAATGCTTCATGTGTTTGAGAATCTTCCAATCACTGCACATGGAATTAACTCACACACAAGTACAAAAATATGATTCGTCAAAACACTTATGGTTAGCTGTTCCATGTACATGTAGTTCAAATTTGAATAACGGTCATTAAGTGGCTAGAAAATCACTTAAATGTACTAAAAAGGTCAAATGACCCCTGAAATTCCAAATTTTGCCATGGCAGTTGTATTAGTGCACCTTAACTTTAGAAATAGTTTGAAGGACATAAGAGGAAGCTATCGACGGTTCGTCATCAAAGATACATTGTGTCCTCTCAGAACCACGAGCCTTCTAGTCAGTAGCTCCGGTTTGCGAGGAATGTGTGTACAAAGTTCCATGAAACAGGCCAATTTTTTTAGCACAACATCCTGGTGGCATGCCATTACATCAAGCAAGGTTTCATGTATTTCTGATCATTTTTTAATTTTTTGGAATTTAAAAACCGTGGCACTCCATGCTCGTGCCCAAGCCGTGACACTAATATGTTTGGAAATTCCTTACAATTTACTGCACATGGAATTAACTCGCACACTAGTAAACAAATATAATTTTTCAAACCGTTGTGGTTAGTTGTTATATGTACATGTAGTTCAAATTTGAAGTACTGTCATTAAATCGCTAGAACATCACTTAAATGCCTTCAAAAGGTCAAATGACCCCTGGAATTTCTAAATTTTGACATGATAGTTGTATTAGTGCATGTGAACTGTAGAAAAAAATTTAAGGCCATAAGACGAAGCTATCACTAGTTCTTCATCAAAGATGCATTGTGTCCTCCTGGAACCATGAGCCTTCTAGTGAGTAGCTCCGGTTTACGTAGGGTGTGTGTCCAAACTTTCGTCAAACAGGCCAATTTTTTAACCACACCATCTTGGTGCCATGCCATTACGTCAAGCAAGGATCATGTGTTTCTGATCATTTTTTTAACTTTTGGAATTTCAATGCCATGGCAGCAATATGTTTGAAAATTCCGTCCAATTTACTGCACATGGAATTATGCATACAAGCATTCAAATTTGACTTTTCAAACCTTTATGGTTAGCTGTTGCATGTACATGTAGTTCAAATTTGAATTATGGTAATTAAATGGCTAGGAAATCACTTAAATGTCTTAAAAAGGTCAAATGGCCCCTGATAGTTTCCAAATTTTGACATGACAGTTGTATTAGTACTCCAAATTTTTTCATACACTAAAAACACCATTTGTTGCCATTGTACCCCAAATTCGTCTTTCAAAGCTAATACAAAATAACAACATCACACACAGTTTGTTGCAGGGACCGTTTGTGATGAAAAATTGTGGGTCTACTTAAGTCTTCCTCCATAAGCTTCCTCGGCTTCGTCTGCTCTAGTGTCGGTCACCCCCGAATCCATGAATCCAAGATCCCCTTCTTGCTTAGAATGACACCGTGGAAAGCTTCGTGAGGGCCCGTGTGGTGGTGGCGTCCTCCCCGAGCACTGCCGCCTACGCCGAGAGCACCGCCGCATCCGCATTGAGTGCGGCCGCATCTGCCGAGAGGGCGTCCGTGGCAGCTGACAGGGCAACTGCAATTCCTGAGATGGCTGTAGCAACTACTGCGACAGCAGCTGCACACGTCGAGAGCGCTCGAGCTGCCGTCCGCGCCACTGATGTCGCCCCGGCCCGGGTCGAGGCCATCCACACAAAGATCGAGGATGCACACGCCAAGATCAAGGACGCACACAGCAAGATATTCCAGGCCACCTTGGAATCAAGGAAGGAAGCCACGTCCGAAAAGGGGGTGGAGGCCATGGAGCACCTGCTTCCTCATGAAATCGTCGAGCGGTACACTACAAAAAAATACACTTCCATGATGATATGTGTTTGTCAGAGTAGGTCGTGTTTTCTGTCATGCATGTACATCCATGACGATTTTATGACAGAATCTAGATAGTCATACCTATGTTGTCGTAGAAGTGTTCCATGACATTACCAAAATTATCATCACGGAAGTGTCGACTTCCATGACGATAAATCACGCGTCACAGAAGTGCTTTCCTCAAGGGTGACCGACACGTGGCATCCATCGTAATGGAACGCCGTTAAGCTATCAGGTCGGGTTTTGGATCCGATAACCTGTTAACAGCCCCGACCAATGGTGATTTTCCACGTGTAAAATCATCATTGGCTGGAGGAGACACGTGTCAGCTCCGCGTTGGCACATGTGTCACTCATCCAATGGGCCAGACACGTCTATGATATGTTGACATGTGGACCGACCCATCAAGTTTAAATGGGCCGGCCCAACTAAAGGCCCACAAGATTTTGCGGACCATAATGGGCTGGCCCAGCTAAAGGCCCACAGGATTTTGCAGGCCATAATGGGCCGGCCCAGGTAAAGGCCCACAAGATTTTTGTGTGCCATAATGGGTCGGCCCAGGTAAAGGCCCACAAGATTCTTGTGGATCATAATGGGCCGGCCCAGCTTAAAGCCCATGAGAATTTGCCGACATTAATGGGCTGGCCCAGCTGTAGGCCCACAAGATTTTGATGACCCTAGTAGGCCGGCCTATTAACTGGCTGCCATGTTTTGGGCCAAATGCCGGCCCATATTTCATCTGGTCCATTAATGGCCTGCCATGTTCCGGGCCGAATAATGGCCCATATGAGATCCGGCCTGTTAAAATCCTACCATGTTCTGGGCAAATTACGGCCCAGATCAGGTCCGGCCGTTTAAGAGGCTTTGGACTAAATTATGGCCCATATCAGATTCGGTATGTCAACTGAACGCTATGCTTTTGGGCCCACTTGCTAAAGGCCCATTTAGTAATTCGGCCTGATATTAGTTTTGGCATGTTAAGGTCCCGTTTAACATTTCGTCCCTATATTAATTTTGGCATGTTAAAAGCCCGTTTTATAGTTGGGCCTAACTACGTCCCGGTTTGCATCCGTCCTGCTCGCAGCCGATATCTGATTGGGCCAAATAAGGACTGATACAATTTTGGCCTGTTAAAAGCCCATGATTTGATTCGCACATTCATGGGTCGGGGTCCATTTCGGGCTGCTGCCGGCCCGTGAGCTGTTCGGCATGTTTCAGGCCCAACCTACTTCTCAGCCACCTAAAAGCCCATTGAGTTTTCTTGCGAAAAGAGGGTCGGGGTTTACTCGGCCTATTAAAGGCCCTTATCTACTAGTGGGCCAGTTTACTTTTGGCCGTTTAACGGACCAAGATGACGGGGCCCATGATGTAGATCATACATCGTGATTGCATGAAGGCCCGATTATGTTCCGTAATTTTACGGTTTGGCCGGTTTACTGCGAAGACATGATATATACAGTAAAATAAATGCAGCATCGTGAATAAGGAAAAGCCTAGACTATACGATAAAGAAATTACGGCATATTACATCCACTGGGCATCAAAGTTCACCACTATGATAATAAAGCACAAACAGACAGCAGATTACATACACTGGGCAACAAAGGTCGCCACCAGTGCAAATGAACACGCTGACAAAATAGAATACAAAACCGATAGCACTTCAATAGAGTTCAAGAAAGGTTAGCCCTGCTGGGGAGCTGCAGCGCAAGCAGCTGAGCAAGATGATGAGACTGTGCTTGTTCAACACTTATATCTTCCTCACTCTAAAAGATAAACAAGCAGACAGATGACAGGTTTTGCACATAAAAGTATTAGGGATGACAATTCATCACATTTCTTACTGACGAATAAAGTGACACAGTTTAAAATTGCATTAACACAATATGGTATTGTTCATGTCAAGACATGGCAGGAAATGACATTGTGAAGGAGTTGGCAGCTTCACGACACCACTGAATTACAGATCAAGACCTCATAAGTATCAATGGTTAGTGTGCTGTCAATTTATCCCATGTCAGAATGGCAAATAAAGAGATGGTTTAAATAATAGTAGAATAATATGACATTGTTCATAGTTAAGACATTGCAGAATCTGACATTGTGCTGTAGTGGTTAGAGAACAATTTGGAGCGAACAATTGATAAGCAAGCTATCATGCATACTGTTGTCACATAATGAACCAGGTAGGTATGCATGTATAGTGATAAAAGGACAACAGGTACTAACAAGAGCAAAGCAGCGGGCAGCATATTTGTGATATCATGTCGTTCTTTTCAAACCGGAATTCTTCTTTGAGCAGATTTCCTGCAAAAAAGATCCGTAAGGCACATGCGGAAAAGTAGAAGTTCAAATTGTCATGTGATTTCATAGACAGTACCTCATCCTGGGAATGAGACTAGTGCATAACAAGGTTTTTCCATTCAATGTCTTCTAAATTTAGCATAGGAGACTTCACCGGAAATTCGTTTATAGACTTGCCATCAAAGTGTGATTTCCTCAGGTAACATCGATACTGCTGCAATGCTTCCTTGAAAAGCACAAGCAAGCTTTGTTCGTCATGACTATCCAGATTGACCCTCGCCTAGTTACAACAATGTAATATAAATCATTGATGTGTTCAATTAGTAGAAAACAGGAAAATAATAACCATGAATAATAGCACTTACACGTAAGTTGGACAGGAAGATGTGAAAATGGTGTTTTTCTTCACTATAATCTTCCCATGATGGGAATATATGCACGTAGTCCCTAACAACATTGAAAGCATTGTCTTTTAAACTGGGAATAAATGGAATGGGGTTCCAATCTACAGGAATTGGCTGTCTCTGCAATTGGGATAGGTCTTCGGCCGGTTGACTTGCTATACTTTTTGCTGGAGTTGGATTTTTCTGTGGTATGGCTAGTGCTATAGCAAATGAAATCGGTATACCTTTTGCTGGAGTGCAGGTCCTGTGTGGTGGGGCTAGTGGTGTGGCCAGTGAAGTATGGGTACAGTCTGCTGGAGTCGGTCCTACGTTTTGTGTCACTGGTTGTACAGCCAATATAAGTGGGGTGCTGTCTGATTTCTCTGGCACCACCACGTTTTTCAAGGACTTTGCTGGTGCTCCTTCAGGTTCGGCAATCACCCTCTTCCTTTTTGATGTCTGATGCACAAGAACATCATTTGAGTGGAAAAACATGGTATGATGACAGATGGAATATGAATTGATAATGGATGGGCATGGCATCTCAACATATGTGATGTGTAAACTAAGAAGATGGCGGTGCAACAAAGTAGAAGAAATGCAAGACAACATATGCAAGATACGCGCAATCAATAAAACCTTGCCAAATTAGAACATGCACCTTGATGGGTGAACTGGACAGGCCATCTGCCTTTGACTCCTCGAGGTTAGAATAGTCATTAGGATGATATTCTGAACAAGAATCGACAGGTGGGGAGCGTATGAGTTTCATTGCATCCAGAATGGCACTCAATGCCTTGGTGCCCATTTTGTAAGTCATTGCAGTGTACCACAATATTCTTCTGATGCACGGATTCTGATATTCACTTTAATTGCGTATAATATCTGAGAACCATGAAAACATAAATAGTTGTGAGATTATCTTTGCAATGCAGATGATATTCTAATATAGGGGTGCCCATGTAAACATTTGTGTGCTATCGCTGGATTCTGATGAGAGAGCCCATGTGTGTTGTAATATGGTGCGTGCATTTATATAATCTGGCACAAGTACACATAAAAATAGGCTCCAGAAGTAAGGATAGTTGGGAGATGATAAGTTCATAATATACTGTATAGAGAGTTTATTGCCAAACCATGATAACAAGAGCACACAGCAACTAGATAGATCATAGTGTACATAACAGGGGTACACCGTAACCACGATATATAAATCAGGAAAGTGGAACTGGCTTGAAAATACGGTGTTGTATTGCCGCTAGTCATTGAAAGCCTATTGATCACGTACAGGCCAGCTCTATCAGATGTTGACTGCAGATGTCCTTGCGCCCCTTCCTGACAAGGAACATATTGTACGTACTAAGCACAGAATAAACAAAGAGGAACATGTTAAAGAACAGAAGAGGAAGCATATTCTTGAGGTTCGCTTCATTGCATACAATGTTGGTTGCCCACTCATGATGAATCACAGCGCCCAAATAAATGCAATTCCATGATGTCTCTCTATATGTGGCAATTTTGAACAAGAGTCATTAGGATCATATTCTGAACAAGAGTCAACAGGTGGGGAGCATATGAGTTTCATTGCATTCAAAACGACACTCAATGCCTTGGTGCCAATTTTGTAAGTCATTGCAGTGTTTAGCTTCAAGAGTGGACTGCTGCTAGTGCGACACAAGGCAGCTACACAGATCATAGTGTAGATATAACGGGAAAACCTTAAGCATCAGAGTAAAATCAGCAAAGTGGAACTTGCTGGAATATATGTGCTAGTATTGCCGGTACGGCTAGAAAGGCTTCGGATACCAGCTCACTTCAAGTGAAGGTGTGGTACTGTTAATATTAGTGTAACTCTCAACGGTGACAGAACTCCCGGCATTTCCTTGCTATTCTTATAGGACTCAAGTGGGCAGGCCACTATGTCGGGGAAACTGATCCACGAACACCTATGGGACTGGCGGACCGAGCCCCTTTCGGTTCGGCAGGGGGGCGGAGATCGCACGAAGAGCGGATCGAGGCGAAGCACACGAGCAGTTTACCCAGCTTCGGAGCTCTCCGGAGAGATAATACTCCTACTGCTGCATGTCTGAGTGTATTGAGTTCTTGCTCGGGAGCGCTGAGTGCTACAGTACACCCTCGCTACTAACGAGACCGAGCGTGAGTGTTTTTCTGCCTCCGAACCCCCTTCTACGTTGCGCATGGGCCTCCTTTTATATGCTAAAGCGGTCACCGACAGGTGGCAACATAGACAAGGGTAAAAATGGAAAAGGAATTGCGGTTGGTACAACTACCTGTACAGTGTATCATACCTAACCCCGACGGCAGGGGACAAATGCATTAAATGCCCGTCTGCGTCGGCCAAATAGTGCAAAAAAGGGACCGCCAGGGACGCCACCGCTTGCCATGATGGCAATCTTGTCAGCGCCGCTTGCCACCGCGCACCGCTGGCTGCACAGCCTCTTGCCACGCGCGCCTGGAAAGGCCCCAGGGCGACACGTTGGTGGATGTGCTGGAGCGCGGGTACAGAGTGGTAGCTTGCCGCGGCAAGCGCCTTGCCGCGGTCGTTGTCTTGTCGCGTCCGGAAGCTTGTCGCTCACCGGGCCTAGCCGGGACGCGTGGCGCATCGCGGCAAGTTCCTTGAGATGCCTTGGTTGGCCTTCCCGGCAAGCTCCTCTTGCCGGGGCCTTGTCTCCTTGGCTTGAATACTTTGTTCTTGAATGGCTCCAAAGGAACCACGGAGGACCTTGGCAGTCACCCGGCAAGCCTTGCCACGGGGTGCTGCGACTGCCCTTGCACAAGTTCGGGATACTAGGGTTCCCCTACTCTAGTACACCGACAGGAGCCCCCGGGCCTGGGCCACACACGGTGCCGAGCGCTGTTGGGCCAGGCCCAAAACAGGGCACGGGCACGCGCGGCCTGGGTTACGCCGTATCTCACTCTGTATCCACCGCGCCCTCCTCGAACGCCATGCGTCGAATGCGGCATCGTGGGAGAGATGGTCCGTGGTTTCTTTATTCGGAAAGAAGGAACGTCCGCCCCCTCCCTCTTTATAAGCAGGGGAAACAGGGGCAGTTTGCCCATCTCGCCGGTTGCTATTCCAATCTAAAAAAACCTCCGCCAATCCCCCTTTCTTCCCAAAGCTGAAAGAGAGCACCGCTCGGCCCCCCATCGCCACCGGCACCACCAACGCCGTTGAACTCTCTCTCCACCTCCGCCATGGCTCCGAAAGCCGGGAAGGTTGTGAAGTCGGCCGAGGCGCAGCGGCTCGCGGCGCTGCGAAAGGAGCGGGCAACCTTGCCCCCCAAGCTCGCCGCGAAGGAGCTAAGGGAGTATTACTACCTCTTCTGGTCGACGGAGACGCGAGCGCATCCGCGCATGAAGGTACTCTCAGCTGCCGCTTCGGAACTAGCTCCGAATGGATATCCCTTCTTCGCGTTGTTCTTCTACTGCGGGCTCTGCCTGCCTTTCTCTGAGTTTTTCTGCGACATTATGAACACCTACGGGCTCCGCCTCCTTGACTTCACCCCCAATGCCGTTCTGACCATGGCAGTTTTCGCACATCTCTGCGAAAACTTTGTCGGAGTCTATCCAAATGTAGCTCTTTTTCACCACTTCTTTATGCCCCGAGTTGAGAGAGGGGAGCCTTTATCCGGCGAAATTGCCTGGATCTCGAGAGCTGGCAAGAAGGAAGCTTATCTAGAAGAGCTCCGCAGCAAGTGGGAGGAATGGAGAGCAGACTAGTGCTGGATTGTCGAGGAGAACCCGCAGCCATTTACCGCTCAGCGCCAAACCCCAGTAGCGCGCGGCAACGATTGGAGCAACGTGGCCCCGGAAGACGATAGGCTGAAGATTGCCGTCACCCAGATCCTATGCCGCAGGCTTGCCGGGCTCACTGTAGGCGCCGTTGGTGCAGATTTTCTCCGCCACCGCATCGCCCCCCTGCAGGAAAGGAGGAGACCCGCCTGGGAGTTCCAGAATGCGGCGGATATCATGAGGCTATGCCCGGGCCTCAACTTCAACTTCACTGTCCTGGAACTGGACGCGATGCTCCTGGAACTGTTCAAGCACGATCCTCAACATCTCGAAGTGTTCAGGTTGCCGAGGGGTGTCGTTCCGCTGTGCAACAACTCCTCGCTCGACCGCATCCGTGGAATGATGCCGCTGTGCGATTCGCATGGAATTGTCCCAACTTGGCTAGAGCCTGCAGATGACGTCGTGCAGGAGTTCTTTGACGGCTTGGTAGAAGTGCCGGTCCGCTTCTATGAACAGAAAAGCCTTACTTGCGACACCACCGATGCGGAGATGCAGCGCATCGCCACTAGGCTAGAAGAGGCAGCGGCAGCCGCTGCCGCGGGTGAGTTTGGATTCACCGTGGAGGAGGCAGAGGCAGCAGAGGCAGCAAGCCTTGCCGAGCGAGAGGGGCTTGCCGGCGAGGGAGAGCTTGTCGGGCCTGAAGCTGAGTCGAGCGAGCCCGCCGAGGGCCCGAGCGACTCGTTGAAGATCGACTCCTCCTCTTCCTCATCTTCAGACAGCTTGCCGCAAGCGGAGCCCCCAGCTCCACCAAGAAGGCGTCTTCGCAAGGCCGGGGACGTAGCGGGGCGGTAGAGGAGTCAATAGCCGCCGCGCCGCGCTACACGCTCTACCGCGGCAAACACTATTGCCGCGGGAGCTCCTCACGCCGCTGCGGCAACTGGAGCGGGGTCCTCCCGGTCCATCGCTTCTGCTCCCGCCAAGCGGCTAAGGGAACCTAATCCTCCGCCTTGTCGTGCCGAAGGTGGGCTGGACTTCGACCTCTCGGCGCTCAGCTCCGACGAGGAAGAAGAAGAGTAAGATTCTTTGTTGTACTTGTAGTTCTTCAATTCTTGCTGTTTTTGTCTTGTATCTGATTTGCTTTACTCTGAACCCATTCCTTTTTAGGACTCTGGCCCAGAGAGCGGCGAAGAGAGCCAAGGTCCCGGTGATTGTCATCGAGGACGAACCCACCGCGACAGCAGGGGACGTGTCCGAGACCACCTTGCTGGACCCGGCAACTATTCCCCAAAGCAGCCCCCAGCGTAAGTATATGGTTTACTTCCTGCTGTTAGGCGCGCATGGTTGCTCTTCCTTTGCTAACATCTGACTATTAGTTTGTGTAGGAGCAGAGCAGCCTCACCAGGAGTGCCCGGAAGCCGCTCCCGACATGCCATCTGCTTCGACTACACCGCCAAGGGAGGAGTCCCCGGCAAGGGAGCGTTCTCCGGCAAGGGAGAATTTCCCGGTAAGGGAGAAGTCTCCGGCAAGGGACAGTTCTCCGGCAAGGGACAGCACCAGCGACCCCCCGATGGAGGAGACCACGACTGTAGATCCTAGTACAGGTAATCCTCTTACTTGCAAACTTCCCTTGGGTTCTTCTTCTTCTGATTTTCTTTTTTGAATATTTGCTTGACTTTTCTCCCTTTTCCGGTCGTCAGATCCATCTGCCACGGAGCCGATGGAAACCGAGGTCGCCGGCGAGGAGAACGCGCGCGGCAATACCGACGACGCCGCTGCCACTGAAGAAGAAGCCGGCGCTGATGATCCCGCCGGCGAAGAGGCCGCCAAAGCTGCCGCCGCATAAGCTGGCGAGGGGTCCGGCGATCGCACTGATGGCCCTGAGGCCACAGGAGCGTCAGGCGCTACGCCGACCGCCGATCCCTCCGCCGCTGCTACAGCGTCAGTCTCCGAAGAGCCCCAGCCCGGCGCCTATTTGAAGGCCGGCGATGGCGTCTTCATCAAGCTCCCCTGGGCGTCAAGCTCCAGGGCACCGGTCGAAGGAGAAATCTTGGATGGAGAGGTGCTCGCCTCCGCTGGGCTGACGCTGGTTGATGCGCCGAGCAGTAGCAGCGGAGAGTCTGAGGAGGAGCAGCTGCTGCGGAAGCTATTGTCGCTCTACCTCGCCCGACAGGCCAAGCTGGTATCCCGAGAAGCGCTTGTCGCGAAGGCGGGAGTGGACATCGAGAAGCGCGCGGAGGAGCTCCAGGGTCTCAACCAGGAAACTCTCCGGTCCCTGGCAGAGGAGCGGGAGCAACTCGCCGAGGAGCGGAAAGCCTTCCTCCTCGAGAAGGCTGAAGTTGAAGAGCAACAGCGGCTTGTTGCCGAGAAGCTGTCTGCGCAGGAAGGCGAGTTCGCGCAGCGGAAGGTCAACCTTGACAGCCACGAGGAGGAGCTTGCCGCGCGTGAGCAAACATTCGGTGGGGCTCTCAAGGAAGCAGAGGATGCCGCCGCAGCTGCCGAGGCCGCCAAGAAGGAGCTGGAGACGAAGGTGGCGCAGCTGGAGGCCGATCTCAAGGCGAGCGATGAGGAGCTTGCTGCGCTCAAGCGTGAGCGTGAGAAGGATGCCTACACCCTTGGCGAGCTGCAGGGTCGTCTCGCCGAGAGGAGGAAGGAGCTTAGCGCTGCCAAGGACTCCAACGCAGATCTTGAGTTGAAGTTGACTACTTTGACCAAGACGCTGGACGGCGCCATGGAGCAGGAGGTGTCCTTGAAGGAGAAGATCAAGGCCGACGAGGCGCTGCTGGCGAGTGCTGCTGCCGCCCAGAACACTTTTAGGGAGAATATGGAGCACTGGACGGAGGGTCTCGTGGATGTTGCCGCAGCCATCGACAGGGAGCTGGCGCAGCTGGGGATGGAGGATCTCGGGTATTCCTCCGATGAGCACCTCCAACCCAGCGCCAAGCTCAGCTTGTTCTTCAAAGGCGTGGCGACGGCCCTCCAGCGACTCCGGGAGAAGATCCCAAAGCAGCTGGCCAACGAGTCGCGCAAGATCTGCGCGGGAGCTCTTCAAAAGGTGTTGGTGAAGGTGGCCTTCCGCAACCCTGGCCTCAACCTCACCAACGTCCTCAGGACCTTGCCGCCGGATGCTGATCTGGAAGCGCTCAAGACCCTTGTCGCACCCATTGTGGACAAGGTGAGCGGGATCAAGAGGGTAGAGGGCGATCGCATAGATTAGGCCACCCGTTTTCTCTTTTTCTTGTCGCTGCTGGTCATGTTATGAGAACAATCTGTTAGAGCTGTGACAAGCTATCTTGTAATATGACTCTATTTTGGGTAGCGATTGCTATGTTATTTCTTCTACTTGATTCCTTCCTTTTGTATGTTTTTGCCCTACGGTTTTAGGGAACTTGTCGGCGCAGGCACCTTAGCCGCGAGCGCTGAGTGCGGGACGTCAGCAGCCTGCTGGCGGTGCCGTTACTGACAAGAAACCTTGTCGCGACTAGTCGCAGCTCACTTAAGTTGTTGAGCGGACTCGAAACAAAGTAAGGGCGCAACTAGCTACGAGTTGGTTCCTCCGTGCACAGGTTTTCCATACAAAGCACGGTCGTTCGAGGAAGATAACTTAAAATTTTTAAAACAGATTGCTCAAACTTTAGCAACTTAGCTTTTCTATCATTTGCTTCCCGGTAAGGCGAAACTTCCTCAAACGACGGTTGGTCCACACCATTATCTTCTCCTTCCCCCCCGGCAAAATTGTGGGCGAGGGAACCTTCCTTTCTTTGAGAAAGAGAAAGAAGAGAAAATAAAGATATGGAGCCTTACGACTCGTTATTGCTTACCGGGGGTAGGCGCTGCACAAAGTGTCTAATAACACATGCAAAAAAAGTAGAAAGCATGAAATTGACAAGATGTGCGGAGCACATGAGCTTTACTTATGCACGGGGTCTG
Source organism: Triticum aestivum (assembly GCF_018294505.1). NCBI lineage: Eukaryota > Viridiplantae > Streptophyta > Magnoliopsida > Poales > Poaceae > Triticum > Triticum aestivum. The sequence goes on from NC_057807.1 coordinate 699,620,496, forward strand.
CGCCCGGCTTCGTACAAAGGATTACATGCAACATCGGCAAGACTTGTACAAAAGTTGGTTGCCGGAACAGGTTCCGGCAACCGCGCCCTACGGGTAAAACTTACGAAGATGCTCAATGTTCCAGGAGTTGCTCACCGGAATGCCATCTTCGGTCTCAAGGTGGACAGCGCCAGGCCTAGTGACTCGTTTCACCCGGTAAGGGCCTTCCCACTTCGGCGTCAACTTGTTGGAAGTCTTGGCGGACTGAACGCGCCGAAGAACAAGGTCGCCCTCCTCGTCACTTCTGGCATTAACTTTGCGGCTATGGTAGTGGCGCAAAGCTTGCTGGTATCGAGCAGCTCGTACAGTGGCCTGAAGACGGTCCTCCTCAAGGAGCAGCGCGTCATCTTGTCGCAGCTGCTCTTGCTCCAGCTCATCATAAGCGAGCACTCGAGGTGACCCGTATACGAGTTCCATGGGGAGAACTGCCTCTGCTCCATAGACTAGAGCGAAAGGTGTCTGGCCAGTGGCTCGGTTTGGCGTCGTCCTGATCGACCAAAGAACCACCGGCAGCTCCTCAATCCAGTTCTTTCCGCACTTGCGCAGCCTGTCGAAAGTCCTGGTCTTGAGCCCGCGCAGCACTTCAGCATTCGCCCTCTCCGCTTGACCGTTGCTTCTCGGATGAGCAACAGAAGCGAAGCAGACCTTGGCGCCAAGATATTGGACATACTGCATGAAGGTGCGGCTCGTGAATTGCGTGTCGTTGTCGGTGATGATCTTGTTAGGGATCCTGAAGTGGCAAACAACCGACCTGAAGAACTTGACTGCTGACTGTGCTGTCACCTTCCTCACTGCTTCCACTTCCGGCCACTTTGTGAACTTGTCGATTGCAACGTACAAGTACTCAAAGCCCCCGATAGCTCGGGGAAAGGGGCCGAGGATGTCGAGCCCCCAGAACGAAAATGGCCAGGATAAAGGGATCGTCTGGAGAGCTTGAGCTGGCAGGTGTATCTGCTTGGAATGGAACTGGCACGCTTCACACTTGGTTACTTGTGCAGTTGCATCCTGGAGGGCTGTCGGCCAAAAGAAACCTTGCCAGAACGCTTTGCCAGCAAGTGCTCTTGCGCCAATGTGGTGACCACATATGCCTCCATGTATCTCTGCCAACAGCTTTTGTCCGTCTTCCCGGTGAATACACTTCAATTTCACACCGTTGAGTCTTCTTCTGTACAGTGTGTTGTCGACAAACTGGTACATACTTGACTGCCGGGCTACTCTTTCCGCTTCTTCTTGCTCTTTGGGAAGTTCTCTTGTCTGAAGGAAACGGAAAATCTGTTGTTCCCATGCTGGAGCTTGCGGCTCAACAACAAGGACTAAATGCACATCTGCTGCTGCGGGAACATCCGCTTCTACGGCGAGAACCTGCGGCTCAGACGGAGCTTGACGTTCCCCGGCAAGCTTGCCGGAGCAAAACTTGTCGGGAGCGTCTGCTTCAACGGAACAAACCCTAGGGCTTGCCGGAGCAGACTGCTCCTCAGCACCTTTGGTGTTGATCTTGGGGACCTTCTTGGCGGCGGCTTCGGGGAGCTCTGCCGGAAAATAGTCACCAGAAATCAACTTCCTCTTCTTGCTCTGTCCAGTTGATGGCATTATAGACGGTTGAGTCAGTTTGAGCACAAAGATCCCTGGTTCCACAGGTAACTTAAGTGCGGTGCACTTCGACAGGCCATCGGCAATGTCGTTCTGAGCTCTTGGAACATGTTCCATCTGTAGGCCGTCAAAGTACTCTTCTAGCTTTCTCACTTCATCAACGTAAGCTTCCATCAACGGACTCTGATAACTCTTGTTCACTTGGCGGACGACAAGCTGTGAGTCATCCCTGACAATGAGCTTCTTGATACGAAGGTCTGATGCGATCCTGAGACCGGCAAGCAAACCTTCATACTCTGCGGTATTGTTCGTTGCTTGCTCCTTGGGAAAGTGCATCTGGACTACGTACTTGAGGTGCTCTCCGGTCGGTGCAACAAGTAGCACGCCCGCACCGGCGCCTTGCAACGAGAAGGCACCATCAAAGTACATCAGCCACTCTTTGCTTGCTTCCTTGACGGGGATGCTCATTTCTGGAATTTCTTCATCTTGTGTTGGCGTCCACTCTGCTATGAACTCTGCCAATGCTCTGCTTTGGATAGTTGAAGTGCTCTCAAACTTGAGGCCAAATCTTGACAGTTCCAGTGCCCACTCGACAATCCTGCTTGTTGCTTCTGGATTTTGCAGTATCCTCTTCAGCGGAAAACGAGTGGCGACTGTGATCTCATGTGCTTGGAAGTAATGGCGCAGCTTTCTCGATGCCATGAGAAGGCCGAAAAGCAATTTCTGCACACCAGAGTACCTTGACCTAGCCCCCTGCAGAAGGGAACTGACAAAGTAAACTGGGCGCTGCACCATTCTCTTCTGCATCTCCTCACGCGCCTGCGCAGATCCATCTTTGTCGGGACCTTTTTCAATATTTTGAAAAATGGCAGGGTGCACTCAGCAGACCTAGAGATAAACCTGCTGAGAGCATCCACGCAACCGGCAAGTCTTCGTACATCCTTGACGCGCTTTGGTGCTTCAATCTGCTCAATGGCCTTGATCTTGTCGGGATTGGCTTCGATTCCCCGCTGAGACACGAAGAACCTGAGAAGCTTGCCGGAGGGGACTCCAAACACACACTTCTCGGGGTTAAGCTTGAGGTTGATCTTGCGCAGATTTGCTAAGGTTTCGTCTAAATCTTAAATCAGAGTCTCCTTGTCCTTGCTCTTGACCACTATGTCATCCATGTAGGCTTCCACATTTCTGTGTATTTGTGGCTCAAAAGCGTCATGGACTACCCTTGCAAATGTTGAACCAACATTCTTTAAACCGAAAGGCATCTGTACGAAACAGTATGTGCCACATGGGGTGATGAATGCGGTCTTCTCCTCATCCTCTTCTGCCATGAAGATCTGATGGTATCCTGAGTATGCATCAAGAAATGAAAGCAAGTCACATCCGGCTGTGGAGTCAACAATCTGGTCGATGCGCGGCAAGGGAAATGGGTCTTTGGGACAAGCTTTATTGACATCGGTAAAGTCGATACAAAGCCGACATTTCTCGTTTGCCTTGCGCATGACTACAGGATTGGCCAACCACGTAGGATGGAGCACTCCTCTGACAAGGCCTGCTGCTTCCAATTTCTTGATTTCTTCTGCGATGAATTCTTGGCGCTCCACTGCCTGTTTCCTGACTTTCTGCTTGACGGGCCGCGCATGAGGACAGACGGCAAGATGGTGCTCGATTACTTTCCTGGGAACACCGGGGATGTCAGACGGTTGCCACGCAAACACGTGGACGTTCGCCCGCAGGAAAGCAACGAGCGCGCTTTCCTATTTAGGGTCGAGAGTGGCGTTGATGGTGAAGGTACCACTAGTGCCGTCCTCCTTGGCGGACACCTTCTTGGTCTCTAGTGGAGCTGCCATTGTCTTCTTACACTTGCCGGTGGAGCTCGATGGTACGTCCTCGACGGTAGCGCAGCACTCCGAAGAGGTGCGCTTGCCGGAGTGGGCATCAGAACTCTTGCCAGACTTGGTCTTCTTCTTCCCCCCGGGAGCTTCAACGGCAAGTGACTTGCGATCTGTTGCGGCTGCTGCTTCCCGGTAGATCTTGTCGGCGCAGATAAGAGCATCCTTCTTGTCGCCAGGGACAGAGATGACACTTATCGGGCCTGGCATCTTCAGCATGTTGTATGCATAGTGAGAGGCAGCCATGAATTTGGCGAGTGCTGGACGGCCGAGTATCCCATTGTAAGGCAATGGAAATTCAGCAACGTCAAAAGCGACCCTCTCAGTCCCGAAGTTCAACTCGCTGCCAAATGTCACCGGCAACGTGACCTTTCCCTTCGGCTTGCTCCTTCCCAGATTGATTCCTTGGAATGTGCCGGTCTCTTCGAGCTCGCTATCAGGGATCTGGAGTTTCTGGAGTACGGCGGAGGAGATCAGGTTCAAGCCGGCCCCGCCGTCAACTAGCATCTTAGTGACCTTGAGGTTGCGGATAGTTGGTGAAACCAACATCGGCAAGCACCCGACCACAGTTATGCGATCAGGGTGGTCCTCAATATCAAAGATGATAGGCGTGCTGGACCATTTCAGAGGCTTGCGTGACTCGACGGGTGGTTCTGCCGCATTGACTTCCCACACGCACTGCTTGAGCTGGCGGTGTGAAGTATGCAGAGAAGCATCGCCGTCAACGCACAGGACCTCTGTGGCTTTCTGGAACTCCTGCTCACCGGTGTCGTCATCATCCATATCTTCATCGTCGTCGTCATCTTCATCCTTGTCGTGGCCGCGGGGAGGTCTGTCTCCTTGCCGCTGCTTGGCCTTGCCGCGGCGTCCTCCTCGGCCGGGGCGTTTCTTGTCGGCTCCTCCAGCACCTTCCTGGGCCTTCTCCTTGTCGCGTCCCTCGTATTCAGCCTTTTGCTGCTCGACAAGCTGCTCGACCTTCTTGCAGCTCTGGAGGTCATGGCCCTTCGTGCGGTGGATCTTGCAGTACTGCTTGTTGGTGCCGTCCTGCTTGTCGGCGACCGCCACAGCCTGGTAGTTGGTGCCTGCGGCAATCTCCTCGCCGTAGCTACCAGCTTTGGCTTTCTTGGCGCCACCTCCGTTGCCGGACTGCTCAACGACTAGCACATCTTTGCCTTTCTTCTTCCTGTTGTTCCGCCGCCGGTTTTTCTTTGCCGGGGCAGCATCCTCACTATCAGATCCTCCTGCTTTTGTATTCTCTCCGGGGAGTTTCCTCCCTTCCTCAGCACGTGCACACTTGTCGGCCAGGGCATATAGCTCACTGACGTCTCTGATCTTGCACATCGCCATCTCCTCCCGCATCCCGCGGTTTCGCACGTTCTGATGGAACGCGCTGATTACTGCGGCAGGGTGGACATCTGGGATGTTGTGCTGTACGCGGCTGAATCTTTGAATGTACTTGCGCAGGGGCTCTCCTTCCTTCTGGGCGAGCAGATGAAGGTCGCTTTCTTGGCCATGAGGCTTGTGGCCGCCTGTAAAGGCACCGACAAACTGATGGCATAGGTCTGCCCAGGAGGATATGGAGTTGTCTGGCAAGTGCATGAGCCAGGACCTGACATTGGGCTTGAGCACCAGCGGGAAGTAGTTGGCAAGGATCTTGTCGTCCCGCCCCCCGGCAGCTTGCACCGTGATGGTGTAGATGCTGAGGAACTCCGATGCATGTGACTTGCCGTCGTACTTCTCTGGTACGTCTGGCTTGAAATTCTTCGTGCTGGGCCACTGGACTTGCCGCAGCTCACGAGTGAATGCAGGGCAACCTACCACATACGGCAAGTCGCCTGGTTCCCCTGGTGCATGCATGTCGACAGAGGGCCCAGTGCGCTGGTCCGATTGACGCCGCGCTTCTCTTCGGCGCTTGATGCGAGTACGAGCGTCTTCTTGCTGTCGTTCGTGAAGAACTTGGCGCTGATCGCGACGAGCTCGTGGATCTGATGATGCAGTGGAGTCGCTGTCGAGGTGGATCCAGCGAGTCGGCGATCTTGGCCTTCGGGGTGGAGAGTGCATGGTGGTTGCACCCCCACGGGTTTTGTCGCCATCGGCTCGTGCCTGGCACTCCTGCCGCGGTAGCGATGTACTCGGCTGCCGCGGAGTGTCGCCGTTGGCGAAGCCGATGAGACTCTGAATGGTGGCCCTCCATTTGTCGATCTTGTCTGCCGTTGGAGGGTAATCCAGGAGCAGTTGAGCTCGCGCCAAAGCTTCTGCTGGAGTGGTGGGCGGCAGTGGTGAACGGTGCAAGGAGCGGGATATGCTTGGACTTCTAACCATGTTAGAAGGAGCAGTATCCCGTCCAGGCGACCGTGTCTCGCTCGTGCCAGCATGTTGGCGTGCATGCTGGTCTTGAGCACCCCGAGATCCACCAGCTCGATCTTGGTCCAACGAACGTATGGCACCGCAAGTACCATGACGCTGTCGGTCCTGCGCCTCCTGAGATGGGCGCGGTGCATGTACGGACGCCGAGGTCTGCGCAGCCTTGTCCTTGGACCTGGCAGCACCGTGAGCTCCCTCGTCGACGCCCGTTCTTCCGCCGGTGTCTACCCCACCACCCGTTTGCTCTGGTGGTGGTGGGATCGACATGGACGGAACAGTTGCCTCCGAAGCCTTCTTCTTCGGTGGCATGTCGATGAAGAAGATGAAGATCTAGCTCGTGTGAACGCCGGATCAGGTTCACACAACCTCGACGCCCCCTACCTGGCGCGCCAAAGATGTCGGGGAAACTGATCCACGAACACCTATGGGACCAGCGGATCGAGCCCCTTTCGGTTCGGCAGGGGGGCGGAGATCGCACGAAGAGCGGATCGAGGCGAAGCACACGAGCAGTTTACCCAGCTTCGGAGCTCTCCGGAGAGATAATACTCCTACTGCTGCATGTCTGAGTGTATTGAGTTCTTGCTCGAGAGCGCTGAGTGCTACAGTACACCCTCGCTGCTAACGAGACCGAGCGTGAGTGTTTTTCTGCCTTCGAACCCCCTTCTACGTTGCGCATGGGCCTCCTTTTATATGCTAAAGGGGTCACCGATAGGTGGCAACATAGACAAGGGTAAAAATGGAAAAGGAATTGCGGTTGGTACAACTACCTGTACAGTGTATCATACCTAACCCTGACGGCAGGGGACAATGGCATTAAATGCCCGTCTGTGTCGCCCAAATAGTGCAAAAAAGGGACCGCCAGGGACGCCACCACTTGCCACGATGGCAATCTTGTCAGCGCCGCTTGCCACCGCGCACCGCTGGCTGCACAGCCTCTTGCCACGCGCGCCTGGAAAGGCCCCAGGGCGACACGTTGGTGGATGTGCTAGAGCGCGGGTACAGAGTGGTAGCTTGCCGCAGCAAGCGCCTTGCCGCGATCGTTGTCTTGTCGCGTCCGGTAGCTTGTCGCTCACCGGGCCTCGCCGGGACGCGTGGCACGTCGCGGCAAGTTCCTTGAGATGCCTTGGTTGGCCTTCCCGGCAAGCTCCTCTTGCCGGGGCCTTGTCTCCTTGGCTTGAATACTTTGTTCTTGAATGGCTCCAAAGGAACCACGGAGGACCGTGGCGGTCACCCGGCAAGCCTTGCCACGGGGTGCTGCGACTGCCCGTGCACAAGTTCGGGATACTAGGATACCCTACTCTAGTACACCGACACACTACAAATCCTATTCCTATGTTTACAAAATCCTACGAATCAAAGAGGCTCAAAGTGTCCATCACAACCGACTCTATAGACCTCTACACTGCAAATGTCCCCGTGCATCTTCAGTACAAGGGACATACTGTACTACTATCATACTCCCTCCGTTCCAAAATATAGGTCTTGGTAGAGATTTCCACTATGGATCACATACAGATGTAACCAGATACATTTTAGAGTGTAGATTCACTCATTTTGCTCCATATGTAGTACATGGTGGAATCTATAGAAAGACTTGTATGTAGGAATGGAGAGAGTACATATTAAAGAAGAACGGAAGAGGAACATGGTAAAGAAGAGCAAGCAGATTTTGGATAATAAAATGTCGGTTGCGCAGTGCCCACACATGATGAGCCAGAGCGCATTAAGAACACAACTCCCAGCTGTCTCTCGACCATTTCAGGCGGTTGGATGAAGATCCTATGTCTCCTAACCTTCTTGTTCCTCGTCTCTCGTTCTTCCCATACAAAACACCGCACGGGCCGCCGGCCGGACCACCGGCCCCCATCGACTGTGTTCCTCCGCCACCCCACCCCCCCACCCACGCCGAATTTTCTTCGTTCGGCGAGGCCCCACAACCACCCGAGCCCCTTCGTTCCCATCGTCCAACTCGGGCGAGCTCTGTAAAATCGACTGACCCAATTTTGAAATTTAATCTACTGTGATTTAACTAGTGTGGAATCTAAAAGGGGAAAACCATAAGCATTGGGAGTGTAGTGTTGAGCGTGCCATGGCGGATCTGAAGGTGCAAACCGGACAAAGGCAACTTCGCAACCAAGACAAGAAATCAGAGTAAAGCAGTGGCAATCTATTTTCTTGCTGCGAGAAATAAGTTGAGTAGATACAAAAGAGTACCGCCTCTGTTGTGGCGCCGTGTGTGCATCTGCTGAGAATTTGACAGTGCTACGGTAGCGATGGCTGTCGGTGGCGTGGAAGCAGATCTAGGAGGGTAGACATTGGCGGCGGGGTGCGGTGGACGAGACGGTCGTAGGAGCGGCGCCGACAAGGTGGATGACGGCGGGGATGAAGCGAGAGGACGGGATGCAAGGATCCCAGTCTGAAGCCGTGGATGAGAGAGGTCGATCTCTTGTAATGGACAGCGGCGTCGGGGTATCAGCTCCGGCAGGGTAGAGGAGGATGGTGGTGGATGGGGTGGCGGACATCGATGGACGGAGGAGGCTGGGGTGGAGAGGGTGTTTTGGCGCCCACGGAGTACGAATGGGGAAAAAGGAGGTAGAGAGGAATGGGGGAACCATGTATTCAGGGCTCGCTTGTCTCAAATGCGAGGAAATTTACAAACTTAGCCCCCGTTTGAAATTTCCTACATCACAGCAATATTAGTCGGTTGGGGATAGGACGGTAATCTCGCATACACCGAATATTTGCCGATGAGAATTTGTTTTTGGCTCCCACCGTGTATGAATATGAATTGGGGAGGGAGTCGATTTCGGCCGAGGACACTGTGTTTTGGCGCCCACCGTGTATGAATCCGGGAGAGAGGCGGTTACGTCACGTTTGGGTGAAATTACGAACCTACCCCTATCGAAACCTATAGAAATCCAGCAGATAGACTTTGCGTGGCAGGGATAGGCATTAGTAATTTCCATCTCGTAGATTTTGGTTTCGGGCGGTTACTGCGACTTTCCCCGCTTCGTTCAAATTTTGCAGAGTGCATGTTTATTGTGCCAACTCAATTCGAATCCCGTTTGTATTCTATTTTTTCCGGGCGGAATCCATTTTCAATTGGAATTACGTTCTATATACATCATTTTTTATATACACTTTCAAAGCACAACAAAGAGTTCTGCTCCTTTATATGTATAATATGATTTACAAATACAATGATCTCAAAATCTTAAGGTTGAATTCAAAAATATTTAACCAAATTATGTTGTACTAAAATGTATGGATCAGTAATATCTACATATTAAATAACATAGATGTGCGTGAATTCATATGAGTATGCATGTTTGATAGATCAATTTTGGTTCGAGTATGGATTAAATGTATCATCTTCTTGAATTCAAATATTTAAATCCCTTTTATGTTCACTCCTTTCACGCCCATCTCTCTCGCATGCATGCTCCTTCATGTAGGTATCACTCTCTTTTCTCCAGCTCACCCGCGCGCTCACTTCATGCTTCTCCTATCCTCGCAAACATGGTCTCTCGATGTCTCCCTTGAGAAGTGTCACACTCTCCCTATGATTATACATTACATTGTTTTCATTATCTCTCATGTCTCTACTATTCTGTGGTATCACTCAGTACCTAAGCTTTCTTTTTCACCACCACACACACAGTCTCCACTCATCTTTCACTTTGTTTTTCTCTCTATGGGATTCTCTCACACACCCTATATATCTCTAGATATGACTCATACCACTAAGATTACTCTCTCTCTCTTGTAGACACAATATTTGTTGCGGTCTCCTCTTCCTCTCCATCCCAGACTGACATTATTCATTTGTTTACCGATCAGACAACCACTAGTAGAAAAGGGGGCAATGGTCCATGCCAGGTCAGCCCATTAGTGCCGGTTCAATCCAGAACCGGGACCAATGGGAGCATTTGACCCGGTTCGTGAGCCCCGGGTGCCGGCCGCGCCATGTGGGCCATTGGTCCCGGTTCGTCTGGACCTTTTGGTCCCGGTTGGTGGGACGAACCGCGACCAATGTGCCTCGCTCCTGGCCCACCACCATTGGTCCCGGTTCGTGGCCTGAACCTGGACCAAAGGCTGCCCTTTAGTCCCGGTTCTTGCCACGAACCGAGACCAATTAATTGCCTATATATACCCCTCGCCCGCGAGCAGAGCACTCCCACTGCTCTGTTTTTCATGGCCGGCGAGGGGAGAGCTTTGTGGTGCTCTAGCTCACCACTTATGCACACGAGGTGTTCGATGGAATGCCCGAGCCACACTACTTAAGCTTTCTCCTCTCCAAGCTTGACCTCCAAGCTCCATTTTCCTCAATATTTGTCTAGGTTTAGCGGTCCGTCATGTCCCGTCCCCGTCTTCACCGCCGTCGATCGCCCGTGCCGATCTCGTCGCCGGCACCACCGTGGTGAGCCTCTTGTTCTTATCTTCTTTCTGAAAGGAAAAAAAATCTTACTTGTATGTTTATATAGATACTTGTATAATTTTCTTACTTTTATTATTGCATCTTATATAGTGCGATGGTTTTGGTATCCGCCCCCGTCGGCCCTCGTCCTGTCTATGATTCGGATGTGGTATATATTATCTTTTCATAACTATTGGTTCATTTATTGTTTATGACAATTATGCCGACCAACGTGACATAGATTTTATTTATCTAGGAGGTTGTTGAACCGAAAATTCCAACCGACCCTATTGTCGAGAGTTAAATTTAGTTGAAGAAGAAAACAATTTCTTGAAGGATAAAATTAGAAAAATTGAGGAGGAGAAGATGATATTGGAGTTGCATGTTGCGGATGTCGTCGATGATCACAAGATCAAGATGGATGCAATGCGCTTGAAGATTAGAAAGATTAGAAAATATGTCATTCATACCGAGGCTTGGTATCATTATGCCATTGGATCAGTTGTTACATTGGTTGCGATTATGATCACATTTGTTTTCACATTGAAATGTTTTACATAGTTTCAATGTATGGTTTAATTAATTTAGATGCTCTGCAGAGCTTTATGTTGTTAGATGAGAACTATGTATGTACTTTGGCTTTAATGTGATGATAAACTTCTATTAATTTGGTCACTTAATTATCTATTCATGATGTTCTATAATGAGTTTTGACACACTTAATTATATATAATGCACGTAGATGAACCGGCAATGGATGTATGGTTCAAGACACACCTCCGAGTACATTAAGGGCGTGCATGATTTTCTCGAAGTGGCTGAGGCAAACAAGCAGAATGGTTTTATGTGTTGTCCATGCCCTATATGTGGGAATATGAAGTCTTACTCTGACCGGAAAATCCTTCACACCCACCTGCTTTACAAGTGTTTCATGCCACACTATAATGTTTGGACGAGGCACAGAGAAATAGGGGTTATGATGGAAGACGGCAAAGAAGAGTACGATGACAACTATGTGCCCCCTGAATACGGTGATGCTACTGAACATCAAGAGGAACCAGACGATGTGCACGATGATGCTGCAACGGGCGAAGCTGCTGAAGATCAAGAGGAACCAGACGATGTGCCCGGTGATTATGATCTCCGCCGGGTCATTGTCGATGCAAGGACGCAATGCGAAAGTCATTAGGAGAAGCTGAAGTTTGATCGCATGTTAGAGGACCACAAAAAAGGGTTGTACCCCAATTGCGAAGATGGCAACACAAAGCTTGGCACCGTACTGGAATTGCTGCAGTGGAAGGCAGAGAATGCTGTCCCTGACAAAGGATTTGAGAAGCTACTGAAAATATTGAAGAAGAAGCTTCCAAAGGATAACGAATTGCCTGACAATACATACGCCGCAAAGAAGGTCGTATGCCCTCTAGGATTGGAGGTGCAGAAGATACATGCATGCCCTAATGACTACATCCTCTACCGCGGTGCGTCCAAGGATCTGAACGCATGCCCGGCATGCGGTGCATTACGGTATAAGATCAGACGAGATGACCCTGGTGATGTTGACGGCGAGCCCCCCGGAAAGAGGGTTCCTGCGAAGGTGATGTGGTATGCTCCTATAATACCACGGTTGAAACGTCTGTTTAGAAACGGAGAGCATGCCAAGTTGATGCGATGGCACAGTGAGGACCGTAAGAAAGACGGGAAGTTGAGAGCACACGCTAACGGGTCGCAGTGGAGAAAAATCGAGAGAATGTAGTGGGATGAATTTGCAAGTGACCCAAGGAACATATGGTTTGCTTTAAGCATGGATGGTATTAATCCTTTTAGATAGCAGAGCAGCAATCACAGCACCTGGCCCGTGACTCTATGTATGTATAACCTTCCTCCTTGGTTGTGCATGAAGCGGAAGTTCATTATTATGCCAGTTCTCATCCAAGGCCCTAAGCAACCCAGCAATGACATTGATGTGTACCTAAGGCCATTAGTTGAAGAACTTTTACAGTTGTGGAATGGAAACGGTGTACGTACGTGGTATGAGCACAAACAGGAGGAATTTGACCTAAATGCGTTGTTGTTCGTGACCATCAACGATTGGCCCGCTCTCAGTAACCTTTCAGGACAGTCAAACAAGGGATACCACACATGCATGCACTGTTTACTTGACACCGATAGTATATACCTGGGAAGCTGCAGGAAGAATGTGTACCTGGGCCATCGTCGATTTCTTCCGACCAACCATCAATGTCGAAAGGAAGGCAAGCATTTCAAAGGCAAGGCAGATCACCGGAAGAAGCCCGCCATGCGTACCGGTGATCACGTACTTGCTATGGTCAATGATTTACACGTAATCTCTGGAAAGGGTCCCGACGGACTAGCTGTTCCGAGTGACGCTGGGGGACACGCACCCATGTGGAAGAAGAAATCTATATTTTGGGACCTACCCTACTGGAAAGACCTAGAGGTCCGCTCTTCGATCGACGTGATGCACGTGACGAAGAACCTTTGCGTGAAACGGCTAGGCTTCTTGGGCGTGTATGGGAAGACACAAGATACAGCTGAGGCACAGGAGGACCTGCAACGTTTTCACGAAAAAGATGGCATGCCTCCAAAGCAGTATGAAGGTCCTGCCAGCTACGCTCTTACTAAAGAAGAGAAGGAAATCTTCTTTGAATGCCTGCTTAGTATGAAGGTCCAGACTGGCTTCTCATCGAATATGAAAGGAATAATAAATATGACAGACAAAAAGTTTCAGAACCTAAAGTCTCATGACTACCACGTGATTATGACGCAACTGCTTCCGGTTGCATTGAGGGGGCTTCTACCGGAAAACGTCCGATTAGCCATTGTGAAGCTATGTGCATTCCTCAATGCAATCTCTCAGAAGGTGATCGATCCAGAAATCATACCAAGGCTAAGGAGTGATGTGGTGCAATGTCTTGTCAGTTTCGAGCTGGTGTTCCCACCATCCTTCTTCAATTTCATGATGCACATCCTAGTTCATCCAGTTGACGAGATTGTCATTCTGGGCCCCGTATTTCTACACAATATGTACCCCTTTGAGAGGTTCATGGGAGTCCTACAGAAATATGTCTGTAACCGCGCTAGGCCAGAAGGAAGCATCTCCCTGGGCCATCAAACAGAGGATGTCATCGGGTTTTGTGTTGACTTCATTCCTCGCCTTAAGAAGATAGGTCTCCCTAAATCGTAGTATGAGGGGAGACTGACTGGAAAAGGCATGCTTGGAAGGGACTCAATAATATGCAGGGACAGATATTCTTGGTCTCAAGCACACTACACAGTTCTACAGAACTCTACCTTGGTGACCCCGTATGTCGATGAACACAAGAACAGTCTGCGCTCCAAACACCCGGAGCAGTGCGACGACTGGATTACATGTGAACACATCAGGACTTTCAGGAGTTGGTTGGAAGCACGTCTCAGAGGTGACAACACTGTTTTGATGAGCTCTACTTGTTGTCCAGGGGACCATCTTTGACTCTATTGATTTGGAAAGGATACGAGATAAATGGGAATACATTTTACACGATTGACCAAGATCAAAAGAGCACCAACCAAAACAGCGGTGTCCGCTTTGATGCAACAACCGAGAGGGGAAAGCACACATATTATGGTTACATAGTGGACATATGGGAACTTGACTACGGACATGATTTTAAGATCCCTTTGTTTAAGTGCAAATGGGTCAATCTGTCAGGAGGCAGGGTACAGGTAGACCCACAGTAAGGAATGACAACAGTGGATCTGAAAAGTCTTGGGTACACTAACGAACCGTTCGTCCTAGCCAATGATGTGGCACAGGTTATCTATGTGAAGGACATGTCTACCAGACCGATAAAGAGAAAAGATAAGGAAGCGAATACATCATACAATGAGCCAAAGCGCCACATAGTTCTTTCAGGAAAAAGGGACATCATGGGAGTGGAGGGCAAGACAGACATGTCTGAAGATTATGAAAAGTTTGATGAAATTCCTCCTGTCAAAGTCAAGGCTGACCCCAGCATCCTGATAAATGATGAAGATTATCCATGGTTACGGTGCAATAAGCAAATGACACAAGCGAAGAAAAAGTGAAGACTTTCTCCCGCAACTATTATGATGATACCATGCCAACTTTGTAACACACGAGTATGATACTATTGTCCTTTTTGTACATGTACATGCTATGTGGGTGAATTTATGATACATGCCAACATTCAACTTTTTCAGAGTTCATTTGAAATGCTTTAATGTCTTATGGTCCGGCCCTCTAATAATTAAAAATAGCAACAATAAGTATTTTGTTGTATGTAGAAACAAAATAAAATAAATAAAGCAAGAAAGAAAACAAAAAAACAAAAAAAGTGTCTTCAAATTTGAAAACTAATGGCACTAACAGAAAGTTTATAATTTTTCTAAAACTAAAAGCAAAAAAGAATTAAAAAATAAAGCAAAAAACAAAAGAAAATAAATAATGCAGAAAACAAAACAAAAAAACTAGAAAATAATAAAAAATAGCAACAATAAGTATTTTGTTGTAAGTAGAAACAAAATAAAATAAATAAAGCAAGAAAGAAAAGAAAAAAACAAAAAAAGTGTTTTCAAATTTGAAAACTAATGGCACTAACAGAAAGTTTATAATTTTCCTAAAACTAAAAGCAAAAAAGAATTAAAAATAAAGAAAAAAACAAAAGAAAATAAATAATGCAGAAAACAAAACAAAAAACTGGAAAAAAATAGCAACAATAAGTAAAGAAAACAAAAAAAACGCCTCCTACTGGGCCCCCACGGCCTGAATACGACTAGAAACCCTACCATGGGCCAGGATTCAGGCCCGCAGTAGACCCAGAAGGCCCATCAGGCAAAGCAGTAGCAAGTAGGCCCGCAAGCCTATGGTGGAGAGGAGCTCGAGAGGGGTGCACCAGTGGGGCTTATAAACCACTGCGCGCCCCTCTCAAGTAGCGAGGTGGGACTAAACATTGGCCCCGAGGCAGGCAGCACAGGGGCCTTGGCACCAACCGGTACCAATGCCCACCCTTTAGTCCCGGTTGGTGCCACCAACCGGGACCAAAGGCCGCCGCTTCCCGCCCTTTGGGCTGCTGAAAAGAGGCCTTTGGTCCCGGTTGGTGGCACCAACCGGGACTAAAGGGTGCATTAGTCCCGGTTGATTTCACGAACCGGGACCAAAGGCCTGGGTATATAAGTAGCACTTAGCAAAATTTGACGAACACATCGCCAGTTGCCCCCCGGCCCGCCCGACGATGCCGAACTCATCGACGCTGCCAGGCTGCCCAGATCGACGCCGTCCGCTACCCCGACGCCGCCCGCCGCCCAGACGCCGTCCGCGCGCCGCCCTGACGCCGTCCGCCGGCCGCCCCCGCCCCATCGCCGCTAGGCGCTGCCCCGACGCCGCCCGCCGGCCGCCCCCACCGACGCCGTCGCTGTCGCCCCCGAGCGCGCCCGGCCGTGCCCCTGCCCCATGACCCGCCCCCCACTGTCGCCGTCGTCGCCGGCAACGCCCCTGCCCTGGCCCGCCGTGGTCGTCGCCAACGCCCTCGCTGCCGCCGCCGTCGCCCTCGCCGGCCGCCCCCGTTGTGAGCCGCCGCCGTCGAGGCTATGTGTTCAGTGCTTTTTTCATACATACATGTGTATTTTTTGTTCATTGCATTTTTTCATATCTATAATTAATGTATATATGTATGTGGTAGCTATATGATGAATGGATGTGGCTATGTATGTATGAATATAATGTTCATAGCATTTTTTTGTTTATATATGTTTTTTCATATATGTATTAATTTTTTATTTAGATTGTTAGTAGATATCGATTTTAGGTTAGTGCATTTTAATTAGGTTAGTGTAGAGGAAAAAGTAAAATAAGGAAAAGGAAGAAAAGAGGAAGAAGGAAGAAGGAAGAAGAAGAAGAAAAAGAGTGAGAGGAAAAAGGAAAATAAGAAGAGGAAGAAAGGAGAAGAAGTGGAGAGGAAAAAGGGGAGAAATAAATAAGAAGAGGAAAAAAGAAGAAAAAGAAGAGGAGAAGAAGAAAGGAATAGAGGAGATGAAGAAAAAATAGAAAAAAAATTCTATTTTTTCTTCTTCTCCTCTATTCCTTTCTTCTTCTCCTCTTTTTTTCTTCTTTTTTTCTTCTTCTTCTTCCTTCTTCCTTCTTCCTCTGTTCTTCCTTTTCCTTAATTATTTTGCTTTCTCAAGGGAGAAGAAGAAAAAGAAGAGGAGAAGAAGAAAGAAAGGAATAGAGGAGAAAGAAGAAACTTCAACACGAGGGGGGGGTACCGATACCCCCTCCCCGATAACATTATTTTCCCATGTATATGTATGTCGCGTCGTTATCGATATAACCCCCTCGAGATAACTTTGACATGAGGGGCGGTGGATATATATACCCCCTCTCGACCGTGACAACTTATACAACGACAGCATCCCCCTCGGCCCTCTCGCTCGACCAAAACTCTCGAGGACACCCAAACCCTAGAGAGAAAACAATGTTGGTCTCCTACCCCCTCCCGCCGCGCCCCTACCCGACAAATTAACTCTCTCGAGGCCACCCAAATTTACCAAGTTAAAAGTGTGTTGTCATCGAGTCCACCCCAAACCCTTGAAGCGTTGTGTCGAGGCGACCCCAAACCCTAGAGAAGCAGCGTCGAGGCCACTAAAATGATTCCTTATTGTGATTAGCTAGCTAGTTAGACATTTGCCACTAATATATATATATATATATATATATATATATATATATATACATCCATCTGTACCATGTTTGAATAATAATTGACATGTTGTAAATATTTGCAGAAACTATGGAGCACTCCCGAGACGAAGCAACAGAAGCGATGTTGGGGGATATAATCGCACAAGGAAGTGATGAAGTTGCGTCATTTCTCAACGACACCGTTGGTTAGGAAGGACTGGGTCAAGAAGAGGGCTATGTTCATGATGGCTTCGGCCCATTAATGCCGGTACAAGAAGAGGGCTATATTCATGATGGCTCCGGTGACACAATGGAGGTACAAGAAGGAGACCGTGCTGACTGCTCCGGTGACCGAACCGAGTCCGGCCAGGTATGTATATATTAGTTAAACCCTTGCTGACTAGTTAATTGATACATCCATTGTTTTGGTATAGGTACACATATTAATGACTCTCGTCTTTCTTCCTTTTAATTTCTATCCCTCCGGATCGAGCACAACTTCGGTAAGGAGACGAGGCCCGAAGAAAAAGTTGAGCTCGGATGAAAGGTTTGAGATCATAGAAATCGTGCCCCACGGCGAACCGATTGAACCCATCTGTACAAAGAACGCATTTTCTGCTTAGTGCGGGGTTCATGTTAGGGACAAGATCCCGATAAGCATGCAATAATGGTATAAGCCTAAGGAGGAAGACACCGAGGTGTCTTATGTCAATGATATGCAGAAAGAAGATCTTTCGACTCAGCTGAAGGCAAATTTCACCCTACCGCTAGAGGAGGATCCGGAGAAGCCAGTTAAAGGGCAATTAATCAAGTCTTGTGCTCTTAAGAAGACGGCAACCCTATTCAGGAGGTGGAGGAAAGAGCTGAACAAGTTTGTCGACAATAAAAAGACACCAGAATTCATCGGCAAATATGGGAAGATCAAAGATCACTGGCCCGCATTTGTGGCCCACAAGACATCGGAAAAGAGTAAGAAGATGTCGGCGACAAACAAGCAAAATGCTGCAAAGAAGAAGCTTCACCATCGCATGGGGTCAGGTGGCTATGTCAAAGCCCGGCCTAAGTGGTCCAAGGTTGAGAATGATCTGCTTGAAAAAAGGATCGAACCAGAGACAATGTACTGGCCAGACCGTTGCCGGACTTGGTTCTTCAGGGCTAGCGGAACCTTGGACCCTGTATCAGGGAAGTGCCATTAGACGGACGAGCAACTGCAAATACCAGTCAAGAACCTTCGACACTATATCAATGCAGCGCAGCGAGGGACGTTCATTCTAGACAGGGAGAAGGACGAGGTCACAATGGCCCTCGGGAATCCTGAGCACCCTGGACGGACACGAGGAACGCCAGGCTCCATTCCGTGGAAGGTTGGTTTTCCGGATGCAGGGGGTTACAAAACCCACGAGAGGAGGAGGAAACTGGAGCAGGGCCAACTGCAGGCGCTACACGAAAGGGAAATGGGGCTAGAGGAACGAGAAGCAGCATATCGCAGCAAACGACCTGCCGAAGCTTCCCCAGAAGCTACCCCGCCATCTCAGCAGAGAAGCAGCGTGGCTTCCACCGAGCTGCTTCAGCCGGAGCATGTCTTGAGGGCTCCTGCCAGCTATCCCGTGGATGCTATCACGGAGTCTCAAAATTGCCACATTATGACGCGATGGATGAATTTGAAGGTCAAGGCGGCTGTTGGCTCTGTTTATCCTACTGGACCCGGCACAACTTACCACTGTCGGCCGATTCCAGAAGGATATGCTAGGATGATGGTGGATGAAATAACAGAGGGATTTGAGGACCTCCTGCTTGACCACCATACCGGTGAAGGGGAGACTAGGCTGGGTTCTGCTCTGAAGACTCCATACCTATGGCGGAAGGAGCTCATCAACCTTCCGAACTGGACGCCTCCGCCTCCCCCTCCTCTGCCGAGTCAGGGCACTCTGCCTCCTCCACCGCCTCCTCCACCGGCGAGTGACGATCAGGGACGCGTGGTGACACTCTGCCTCCTTCTCCGGCGTATGGCGGCAGTCCGCCTCCTTCTCTGCCTGCACCGGCGCTCCCGAGCAGCCAGCAGCCTCCTCCTTCTCCGCCTCGCCAGCAAGCACGAAAGAAGACAGACGCCGCAGCCGCTCCGTCTGCACCGACATCTAGCATCACAACCAGAGGCGGGAGGCAATACAGATACGGTCCACCTCTCAAGCCTCTAGAGAAGATACCGTACGAGAGGACCGAGGAGGAAAACGCGATGATCATGCGGACCCACGTGAAGGAGTTCTTTGAACGGGTGAAAGCAAAGAGACATCCACCTCCGGAGGAGAAGGTAGATCCGGTGAAAGCAAAGCGCACTCTCGATGCCCTGACGAAACTGGCAAAGTCTCCGCGGAGAACCAACTATGAGCTCATTACTGAACAGACATATCTCCAAGCG
Source organism: Triticum aestivum (assembly GCF_018294505.1). NCBI lineage: Eukaryota > Viridiplantae > Streptophyta > Magnoliopsida > Poales > Poaceae > Triticum > Triticum aestivum. The sequence goes on from NC_057807.1 coordinate 699,639,911, forward strand.
GAGCGGTCGGGAAGTGCTGTCAGACATCAAAGGTCAAGAGAACGAGCAGCCGCGAAAAAAATTGACCAGCTCGGCGAACAAGCAAACCAATCGTTCCCCCCGCTCAATGTGTCTAGCGGCAACATCGTCGCTAATGCTCCGGGGATGGTGGTCGGTTATGGCAATCCACAAGATTACCTGCCTGACGATCAACTTTCTGATTTCATGGAGGTGGACGAACACAGATACGAGTACAGGAAGCCTCGCGTCAAAGATGAAAAATCTCTAACAACGATGATGCGAAGATTCCATAATTGGTACATGAAAACCTGCAGAGAGTCTGGGGGGACGAATAGTTTGTATCTGAACATTAAATAGGAGCACGACCTCATTGCAAGTGATCTGTTGTGGTTTCCATTTGAGGAGTTCTTCGCGTTCTTCAATCAAAAGGCCCTCGATAAATTAACGGTCTTTTGCTACTGCATGTAAGTACTATTTCTGTCATTAAGTCTCTATATATAGCTCGGCTCTTTCATTGCATGTATTTATAATTACTTATCCTCAATATATTATGCAGATTGAAGATCGACGAGTGCAAAAAACAAGAAATTTATGATATTGGGTTCATTAACACTAATATCATAGATGAATTTTTGGTTAAAAAGCACGCCAAAGAGGCCGAGGACAACTTGCTACAATCGTTGATCAAAAATCAAAACAAAGATACCATACTCTTTCCTTACAACGGCAAGTGAGTGTTACTGTCGTGTGCATATTCAGTTTCCCTTATTACTCGAGCGAGGTTATAGTAATGTAATGTTCTTCTGGAGATTAAGCTTGAGCAGGGACTAGTAACCGTGTTAGACTCGAGACAAAAAGATCCCAAAACCTATGCGAACATGACTGAATTGCTCAACAAGTAAGTTCAATCGATCATTATCGCACCATATCGGCAACTTTTTGTTCATTTCCTGATATCTCAAGTAATAATAATTATTTTCTTTGTCTTGAAGGGTTTGGAAACAGTTCACCGCAGAAGCTCCGGGACTGCCGAAGGAGCTGCGATATACATACCCGAAAGTAAGTACTACTGGCTAGCTAGTTGCGCGCATCTCCCGTTGATTCTATAGCTACACTTCCATCAATGCCATTTATAATGCTTCATTATCAGTTTGATTGACCTCTATATCTCGTAAAGTGCTTGTGGCAGGAACAAGGGAATGATTTCTGTGGATACTACGTGTGCGAGTTCCTCCAGAACGCGACTTTGAAAAACAAGTGGGGCTACTCTAAAAGACAATATGAAGTGCGTAAGCAATAATTTTCACAATTTCGTTTTATTACACCATCTTTTCTGTTGAGTTTCATTCATATATATGTATTAATTAACCCCCTTCTTCAAATTAGACGTGGCAGATGCGGAATGAACTCCTAGAACCAGATTGCATGAAAGCAATTCAAGAGGAATTGGCGGGATTCTTTCTTGATCACGTCATCAATAAAGCCAGAGAATACCATGTGCAAGTTGATTTCAATTGCAAGGGGATTGTAATTAAGAGATCTTACATATATGTATGTAGCCAGTAGCGTCGGATAGATAATACGAAAACTTGTTGTTCGACCAATCTCTCGAAGAAGGAGAGGTCAATCGATCACTTCTCTCGGTATGCATGACGAACTTCTGTACTAATTAATGGTTCCCTTCATTTTCTTACTAGCTAGGGTGTCGAGGGCCTCTCTATGTATAGTACGTAGCGTCGACCAAGCACGGACATAAAAGAGGAAACTTCCCTCTATTAATTAGCTAGCTAACACAATATATGAAACACCTAAATTAACCCCCCAAAACCCCCAACCCCCCCTTCAAAAAAAACAAAAACCCCAGCCACTGGAATGCTGACGCGTGGAGGCCTTTTGGTCCCGGTTGGTGCCTCCAACCGGGACCAAAGGCCCCCCTGCCTGGGCTCGGCGCACCGGCCACGTGGAGGCACATCTGTCCCGGTTCGTGTTTGAACCGGGACTAAAGTGGGGAGGTATTAGTAACGACCCATTAGTCCCGATTCATGAACCGGGACTAAAGGCCCTTACGAACCGGGACAAATTCCCGCTTTTCTACTAGTGACCCCCCCCATCTCTATCTCTCTCTCACAGACACACACACACAGAACTCCTGCTTCCAATCACCTTCCCGACTACCGTCTCTCTCTCACACACACAAAACTCTCGCTTTCGCACCCCGACTCGTATTTCTCTCACAAACATTTACCGACTAGCCTCTAGATAGGTTTATATACCCGCACACTCGTGCTTCCAGTCACCTTCCCGACTACCGTCTCTCTCTCTCACACAAAACTCTCGCTTTCGTACCCCGACTCGTATTTCTCGCACAAACATTTATCGACTAGCCTCTATATAGGTTTATACACCAGCACAGTCGTGCTTCCACTCCCCTTCCTGACTACCATCTCTCACACACACACACAAAACTCTCGCTTTCACACCCCAACTCGTATTTCTCTCACAAACATTTATTGACTAGCCTCTAGATAGGTTTATACACCCGCACACTCGTGCTTCCACTCCCCTTCCCGACTACCGTCTCTCTCACACACACACACAAAACTCTCGCTTTCGCACCCCGACTCTTATTTCTCTCACAAGCATTTATCAACTATCCTCTAGACAGGTTTATACACCTGCATACTCGTGCTTCCACTGTCGCATACATGTCTCTCTCCCGCTCCTTGTATCTATGTAGATTTTGCTTCCCTTATTGAGACACGCCCTCTCGATCATGCACACCCACACTATCGCCTCATCTTAAGCTGATACCTATCGCGCACACACTCCTTGTGTCTTTGTCACACATGCACTCCGTCCTCCACAACTCTCCCTCTCTCTCTCTCACACACATGGGCTTTTTTCAACAACTAGCAAGAGGCCCATGCGTTGCACGGAACATCAAGATGCATTTGTATGAGTGGTTTATCTTGTGGGGGGAAAGGATGAACGAGGGAAGGCCTTATTTGCAAATGTGGAGAGGGGTGTGGGTATATTTTTGCAAAATTTCCATAGTTTCCTTCCTATCTGTCAGATATAGATCGGACGAGCTATTTTGCAGGATGGCAGGCACACCATCATCACCGATAATCCTTTTTATAAGAGTAGGGATAAAAACAGAGTTGGTGATGATGGTGGGCCTGCCATCCTGCAATGTAGGTCATCCGATTTATATCTAATGGATAGGAAGGAAAATATGGCAATTTACCCGCACTCATCACCACATTTGCAAATAAGGCCTTCCCTCGTTCATCCTTTTCTCCCATAAGATCTTGATGTTCCGTGCAACGCACGGACATCTTGCTAGTAAGAGTAGAAATTAGACATATACCACTTCTCGAATCTTGAAACCAACAACATTCCTCCCTTATCTCATCAAAACCGCCAAAGGAATATATTTTGAGTGAAACATAACATATTTTTAGTGATATACGTATTTCAAAGCTAGACTTTTTTTCCTATCAAATCGGTGAATATGTACTATTCTACTTTGATCGTGTGGCAACGCATTGGCACATTGCTAGTAGTTATTATAATTTTTTGGACACTAGACAAACAGTGGAGTACATATACGAAGGGAAGAGGCGCATGCATGTAGTCAGCCTCTTGCTGTCTCGCACACATAGTGTTATGTAAAGGCGATGTTAACAAATAAATCCTAAAACCCTAGGTGCACGATTGCTGCATTCGCGGGTACCGGGTCCGTGGTCGAGCACCTTTGTAGGAATAGTCAGCTAACGTGATAATTTGATCCGTAGGAGTTGATCATCGGGACCACAGGTGAACGACTTGGAGGCGGTGGCTCGCCAGTTGCCACAGATCGAGTAGCCACGTTTAAAATATCATTTTTTAGCAGGGTTAAGAGTTCCGATTTTCAATGGCGCATTATAAGTACTAAGTAGTTTTTAGAACGGTTGGTATGGAGCGAAAATGGAATTCATAGTACTATGTACCTCCTTGGCGTATGGTTGTATGGGTTTATGTTGCGAGACGTTGAACCTGGTAGTTCTAGGGCAAATACTATGGTTTAGATTTAGATGCTGGTTTTTAGTAATGAAAATTGGAAGAGGAAACACTTCTTTGATTTAAAAAAAACAACTACCTCCATTCTGGTTACAAGTCCCCATCGTATTTTGGGTCAAAGTTTATCCACGAATTTTACTTGTAAAATGTGAATGGAAAACGAGATTTTGTTATACCCAAACAAAAAAAGGACTTGAGGGGGTGATTGCCCTGACACGGACATGACCTCTCATAGCGCAGGCGTTGAACCAGCACGCTAGCCAAGAGGGCACCACTCGCTGCAGTCCCGGCTGAGCACGCCTCATCGCCGCGTGCAACCATCTTAAGACTGCTTCGTCTATTATTGTTTGGAAAGTAATTGTTGTTATTACATGAACTGAAAAAAATTATTTTGTGCCACATCAGTAGATGCATGGACATCACAACAGGCATGCTGACTGGATAAACATTTGAACCTAGCTATTATGAAGGAAATTTTGTATTGACAACAGTTTTAGATACCAGGAGACGCCAACCCTGCTCTGCCTCTGCTAGCTTATATCTGGCTTCTTCCATCTCTTCTTTGGCTTTGGTGAAGAGAGCATCTGATTGCTCTTTTCGCTTCTTCAGGAACTCAGCTACATTCTCAAGGGCTGCTGCACGCTTTCTTTCAGCCTTTACTAGAGCCACGAGGACACGAACAACTGACGACTCCACCTAGCTTGTGTGTAATCTAGCATCATCTGGGAATTTGCACCTTGTGTCCAATCCAGCATCATTACGGAACTGACACCATGTTTGTAATCCAACCTCATTTTGGAAGCATGATCTCGAGGTTGACCGTACTTGCCTCCTCGCAGGAACTGCATCCTGACATGAAGTTACTTCATTTTTAGATCAATACTCAGAGCAACCCAGATCCATTCAGTAGAGGACAGATAAGAAGAACTCGGAGAAGTGAATTCGAAAGGCAAAAAATAAAAAACAGACTACAAGGTGAGAACACCCACTTCCTACATCAAGCTAAAAATGAAAGCATTAGGACGATTAAGACTCTTCTTATTACACATCGAAGAACACCAGGCTTAAGAGAAACAGAAACTAAAACATATACACATCGAAGAACAAGGGTGTTATTTACCAAAGCTCGTTTTACAGGTTCGGTGCAGCTCCTCTTTAACTTGCCATGCTCCTTGAAGATGTCCCCAATATCCCGTGTTTGGTCTTCATTGCTACTCTGCATGTTCGCACTCGTGGTTTTAAAATCTCAACATGACAAGAAAAATATACTACTAGTAATACTCGCGCATCTTGTGGGCAACATTAAAGCACTCATCTGCCATCTTAGAGCATCTCCAACAGAATCGCAACATGCGGCGCTTTAAAAAAGCGTTAAAGTGTAGAGATCGAGAAGTAGAGGGACTAGAGAGTAGAGGATAGTTCTCAGCATTGATAGATAAAAAAATAGATAATTCAACTACTCCTCGTCGTTGGACTCCTCCTCGGTGATATCCTCCTCCAACGTCTGACTGTAGGCATGAAGATATCGATCATCATCGGATTCCCAGGGCGACGCTGCTCCTAGCGTCATGTTGAATTGAGCGTCCGTTTTTCGCCTACGCTTGTCCTCGCGATAGGCGGCTCGCTCCGCCCTCCTCTTATCCCTCTCCACCCTCCTTTTCACGTAGAACTCATGCTCGTTGATGATGTCCTGCGGGAAGTGTTGGTGCCACAGCGCCATGGCTTCCTCGTCCATCTCGACGATGCCGAGACAGTGCTCCCACCTCCTGTTGTCGCGGCGATCCTCGTCGGTGCTAAGCCGCGGCAGAGGCGTGAGCTCCTGTGCCCGCTCCTGTGTTAGCACATTGGGAAGTTCAATGTTCTATGAGGCCACTGGAGGCGCCACGCCGTCGCGTCGTACGCGCGGGCGGCCTCGTTGGCGGTGTCGAAATTGCCAAGGCCGAGGCACATCCCGCGGAACCGGATCTCGGCGGAGAAGCCGCCGGAGGGGCGCGCACGGACGCCGCGGTATCCCCAAGTTTCCCGGCGACGCGGCGGCATGGTGGCGCGGCGGCGGCGAGGCAAGAAAGAGCGGGGAGAGAGCGGTGGTGAGGCATAGAGCAGGGAGAGAGCGGTGGCAAGGCACAAAGCGGTGGGAGGGCGCGCCGGACGCTGCGCGCCAAAACTAGCACCGCGCGATACAGGAGCGACGCACAATTACAAGCTGATATTCTGTTGGACAATGGAGGCTATCACCAAATACTTTTATGGGAACAATAGCACCTAGGAAATTGGAAGGGTAGGTATGAACAAAATTGGAACTGCACACGTACTGCTAAGTGATTCAATACACACATTACCAATCGAGGAGGAGAACAATGGTCGCGGCGGCCTCTGTGAGTCATGGTCGGCAACGGGAGTCAGTTCATTGTCCACGATGGTGGTGCTTCTGCGCTTGGCGTCGGCTTCCGGGAAGCAGATCCGAGACCGTGGAAGACGATGCCGGGGAAGAGGCTCCGTGTACGACGACGATGGTGGACCCTCTCCAGTGCAGCGTACGAGGTCGTCAATGAGGCAAATGCGCTGCAGTGGACAAGTGCGCCGATGTAAAGGGGATGAGCACGAAGGCTGCGGTGCCGTGGAGAAGTCTATTTTGCGGTGGGGATAGAAAATGGGGAGTATTCAGCTGTACTACTCTGTGTGCCGGGGAGGGGTTAGCTGGGTAGGGTGAACCTGAATTTATGAAAACTGCCCCCTACCAAGAGTCATTCGTAGGCCTATTCCGAAGCCTGCGATGGTAACTTCCCACTGCTCGAATCAGGGTCGCGGGAGATTTTCCCGCCGACCTCAAAATTTTGTGACACTGAACTCCCCGTGTGGCGTGTTGAGTGATTCGGCTAAGGGGGTGTTTGGTTCCAGGGACTTTTTTCTGTTGGGACTAAAAAAAGTCCCTAGCAAACCAAACAGGGGGGACTTTTTTGGGACTTTTTGCTAAAAGTCCTTAGAAGCACCTCCTTGAGAGTGTTTTTCAAAAAGTCCCAGGGACTAGAAAAAGTCCTAGGACTAGAGAACCAAACACCACCTAAGTAACTCGCGAGTAGTACTAGTAAACTCTGCATATTAGTTTTGACCGAAGTCAAACTTCCTAAAGTTTGACCAACTTTACTGTAAAATATAAACATTTACCATAACAAATATGTATGATGTGAAAGTACATTCAATAATGAATCTAATGGTATTTATTTGTTATTGTATATGTTAATATTTTTTGTTATAAGCTTTCTGAGAGTTTACACAACTTGACTTTGACCAATGCTAATACGCGGTCTTAAATAAAAACGGAGGGAGTACACATTTGTTTTCTTAGTTTGTAGTGAACTAATCATTTGTTGAAATTGTGAAATAAATATATTAGGCTATACAATTCAATAGTTCCAATCATTGTCGAATCCCAAGATGTATACAAGGTTTATAGTACTTCACAACATGCTCAAACTCACATAATCCCAGTCAAATGAGAATCTAAATGCATTTTGTCGGGGAAACTGATCCAGAAACACCTATGGGGACCGGCGGACCGAGCCCCTTTCGGTTCGGAGGGGGCGGAGGTCGCACGAAGAGCGGATCGAGGCAATGCACACGAGCAGTTTACCCAGCTTCGGAGCTCTCCGGAGAGATAACACTCCTACTGCTGCTTGTTTGATTGTATTCGATTCTTGCTCAGGAGCGATGAACGCTACCAGCCCGAGCGTGGGAGTGTTCTTGGTGTTTCGAATGAGCCGAACCCCTTCTACGTTGCGCATGGGCCTCCTTTTATACGCTCAAGGGGTCACCGACAGGTGGCAACGCAGACTAGAGGGGTAAAAATGGAAAAAGAGTGCGGTAGGTACAACTACCTCTACTGTAGATACAGTGTATCATACCTAACCCTGACGGCAGGGGACAAGGGCATTAAATGCCCGTCCGTGTCGTCTAAACAGTGCGAGGAGAGACCGCCAGGGGTGCCACCGATCGCCACGATGGCCTTCTTGTTAGCGCCGCTTGCCACCGCGCACCGCTGGCTACACAGCCTTCTGCCACGCGTGCCTGGAAAGGTCCCAGGATGACACGTTGGTGGATGTGCTGGAGCCTGGGCGCGGAGCGACCGCTTGCCGCGGCAAGTATCTTGCCGCGGGTGCTACCTTGCCGGGCCCGGGAACTTGTCGCTCACCGTGCCTTGCCGGGACGCGTGGCGCGTCGCGGCAAGCGTTCTTGAGATGCCTTGGTTGGCCTTCCCGGCAAGCTCCTCTTGCCGGGGCCTTGTCTTCTCGGGTTGAATACTTTGTTCTTGAATGGCTTCCCGGCAAGCTCCTCTTGCCGGGGTCTTGTCTTCTGAAGAGCCACAGAGGATCTTGGCGGTGACCTGGCGAGCCTTGCCGCGGGGTGCTGCAACTGCCCGTGCACAAGTTCGGGATACTAGGGTATCCCTACTCTAGTACACCGACAGGAGCCCCCGGGCCTGGGCCACACACGGTGCCGTGCGCTGTTGGGCCAGGCCCAAAACAGGGCGCGGGCACACGCGGCCTGGTCGTGCCGTTTGCTACTCCGCATCCACCGCGCCCTCCCCGAACGGCACGCATTGATTGCGGCGTCGTGGGAGAGATCGTGGGGGATTATTTATTAGGAAAATGTGTAACATTCGCCCCCTCCCCCTTTATAAGCAGAGGGAACAGAGGCAGTTGCTCACCTTGTCTATTTACTACTCCAAAATCTTCGTCGTTCCCCTCTCTTCTGAGAAAGCAGCGCTCCGCCCCCAATCTCCGCCGTTGCCACCAACGCCGCCGACCCCCTCCACCACCTTCGCCATGGCTCCGAAGACCGGGAAGGTCGCGAAGTCTGCCGAGGCGCTGCGGCTCGAGGCGCTGCGAAAGGAGCGGGCCACTTTCCTCGCCGAGCTCGACGAAGAGGGGCTAAGGCAGTGGTTCTATCTCTTCTGGTCGATGGAGATGCGTGCGCATCCGCGCACGAAGGTACTCTCTGCCGCCGCTTCGACTCGGGCTCCATACGGGTATCATTTCTTCCCGTTGTTCTTCTACTGCGGCCTCTGCCCACCTTTCTCGGAATTTTTCTGCGACATCATGAACACCTACGGGTTTCATCTCCTTGATTTCACCCCCAACGCCATCTTGACCATGTCCGTTTTCGCACATTTGTGCGAAAACTTTTTCGGAGTCCACCCAAATGTAGCTCTTTTCCGCCACTACTTCATGCCTCGGGTCGAGAGAGGAGAGCCGCTTTCCGGGGGGATCGCCTGGATCTCGAGGGCCGGCAAGAAGGAGGCGTATCTGGAGGGGGAGCTACGCAGCAAGTGGGATGAGTGGAGAGCTGAGTGGTGTTGGATCATGGAGGAGGACCCGCAGCCATTCACCGCCTTGCGCCAAGTTCCAGTAGTTCGCGGCAATGATTGGAGCAGCCTGGCCCCGGAGGACGCTAGGCTGAAGATTGCCACCACCAGAATCATGCATCTCAGGGTTGTCGGGTTGACTGTGGGTGCCGTAGGCGCAGATTTTCTCCGCCGCCGCATCGCCCCCCTGCAAGAGAGGAAGAGACCCGCTTGGGAGTTTGGCGGCCCGGCAGATATCATGCAACTGCGTCCGGGCCTCAACTTCAACTTCACCGTGCTGGAGCTGGATGCGATGCTCAAGGAGCTATTCAAGCATGATCCTCAGCATCCAGAGTGGTTCAGGTTGCCGGCGGGGGTCGTCCCGCTGTGCAACAATTCTTCCCTCGACCGCATCCACGCGATGATGCCGCAGTGCGACTCGCACGGTCTGGTCCCGACGTGGCAAGAGCCAGCCGACGAGGTTGTGCAGCAATTCTTCGACGGGCTGGTGGAGGTGGAGGTCCGCGCCGACGAGAAGAGGAGCCGCACCCGCAACACTACCTAGGAGGAGATGCGACGCATCGCCAATAGGGCAGAAGAAGCGGCGGCAGCCGCTGCCGCGGGTGAGTTTGGCTTCACCGTGGAAGAGGCAGAGGCAGAGGCGACGGCAAGCCTTGCCGAGCGAGAATGGATCGACGGCGAAGAAGAGCTTGCCGTTCCAGAGGTCGAGTCGAGCGAGCCCGCCGAGGGTGAGCCCGCTGAGGGTGCGAGCGGCCCGCCATCTCCAGGCCACTTGCCGCAGGCGGATCTCACAGCGCAGCCCCCAGTTCAACCAAGAAGGCGCCTTCGCAGGGGCGGGGATGCAGCGGGGCGGCAAAGGAATCAGCAGCCGACGCGCCGCGCGACACGCTCCACCGCGACAAGTAATGTTGCCGCGGGAGCGCCCCGTACTGCTGCGGCAACTGGAGCTGGATCTTCTCGTGCCACCGCCACCGCGCCCGCCAAGCGGACAAGGGATCCTTCTCCTCTGCCTCGTCGCGCCGCAGGTGGGCCGGACTTCGACCTCTCCGCGCTCAGCTCCGACGAGGAGGAAGAAGAGTAAGACTTTTCTGCTGTACTTGTAATTTTTCAATCTTGTAGCTTTATCTTGTATCTAATTTGCTTCAATTTGAACTTGTTCCTTCCAAGGACGTTGGCTCGAAGAGCGGCGAAGAGGGCCAAAGTTCCGGTGGTTATCATCGAGGACGAGCCCGTCGAAACAACAGGGGGAGCACCCGAGACTAACTTGCCAGATCCGACAGCAACTCCGCGGAGCAGCCCCCAGCGTAAGTACATAGTTTACTTTCTGCTTTTGGGCGCGCAGGAGTGCTTTTTCCTTTGCTGACTTCTGACTGTTGGTTTGCTTGTGTAGGAGCAGAACAGCCTCACCAGGAGGGCTCGGGAACCGTCTCCGATGTGCCTTCCGCTTCCTCTACACCGCCAAGGGAGGATTCTCCGGCAAGGGAGCGCTCCCCGGCAAGGGAACAATCCCCAGCAAGAGAGGAGTCTCCGGCAAGGGGCAGCACCAGCGAGCCTTTGGTGGTGGAGCTCATGATCATGGATCCCAGTGCAGGTAATCCCTTGCTTGAAATCTCCCTTGTATTCTTCTGATCTTTCTTTTTGGATTTTGACTTCTTCTCCTTCTCCGTTCGCCAGACCCACCTTCCACAGAGCCAATGGAGACCGAGGTCGGCGGCGAGGAGAATGTGCGCGGCGATGCTGACGATGCCGCCGAAGAAGAAGTCAGTGCTGATGACCCCGCCGACGAGGAGGCCGCCAAGGCTGCTGGTGCGGGAGCTGGCGAAGGGTCCGGCGGTCGCACTGACGGCCCCGAGGCCGCAGGAGCGCCGGGCGCTGCACCGACCGCCAATCCCTCCGCCGCCGCTGCAGCGCCAGGCTCCGAGGAGCCCCAGCCCGGTGCCTATATGAAGGCCGGTGAGGGTGTCTTCATCAAGCTCCCCTGGGCGTCGAGCTCCAGGGCGCCAGTCGAAGGAGAAGCTTTCGACGGGGAGGTACTCGGCTCCGCTAGGCTATCACTGGTTGACGCGCCAAGAAGCAGCAGCGGCGAGTCTGAGGAGGAGCGGCTACTCCGGAAGCTGGTGTCGCTATACCGCGCCCGCCAAGCCAAAGTGGAGTCCTGGGAAGCGCTTGTCGCACAGGCGGGAGCGGACATTGAGAAGCGTGCGGAGGAGCTCCGGGAGCGCAACCAGGAGGCTCTCCGGGCCGTCGCAGAGGAGCGCGCGCAGCTCGTCGAGGCCCGGAAGGCATTTGTCCTTGAGAAGGCCGAAGCCGAAGAGCAGCAGCGGCTTGTTGCCGAGGAGTTTTCTGCGCGGGAAGGGGATCTGACTCAGAGGAAAGTGAACCTCGATAGCCAGGAGGAGGATCTTGCCGCGCGTGAGCAGGCACTTGGCGGGGCGCTCAAGGAAGAAAAGGACGCGGCCGCAGCTGCCGAGGTCGTCAAGGAGGGTTTGGAGGAAAAGGTGGCGCAGCTAGAGGCTAATTTGAAAGCAAGCGGCGAGGAGCTTGCCGCGCTCAAGCTCGAGCGCGAGAAGGACGCCTTAGCCCACGGTGATCTGCAGGGTCAACTCGCCGAGAAGGGCAAGGAGCTGAGCGCCGCCAAGGATTCCAACACCAATCTGGCGCTGAAGCTGGCCACCCTGACGGAGACGTTGGACAGCGCTAGAAAGCGGGAGGCAGACTTGAAGGAGGAAATCAAGGGCAACGAAGCGTTGCTGGCGAGGGCCGCCGAGACCCAGAACACCTTCGAGGATACCGTTGAGCTCTGGACGGAGGGCCTCGTGAACATTGCTGCTGTCATTGACGGGGAGCTGGCGCAGCTGGGGGTGGAGGACTTTGGGTACTCTTCGATGAGAATCTCCCTCCCAACGCCAAGCTCACTATATTCTTCAAAGGCGTGGCGACAGCCCTTCAGCAGCTCCGAGAGAGGATCCCGAAGCAGCTGGCCGACAAGTCGCGCACGATCTGCGCCCGAGTCTTGGAGAAGGTGTTGGTGAAGGTGGCCTTCCGCAACCCAGGCGTCAACTTCGCCAACGTCCCCAAGAAGCTGCCGGCGGATGCTGATCTTGACGTGCTCAAAGCCCTTGTCGCACCCATTGTGGACAAGGTGAATGAGGTCAAGAGGGTTGATGGCGGCCGCGTAGATTAGGCCGTCTGTCTTCTTCTTTTTCTTGCCGCTGCCAGTCATGTCATGGGTACACTTTATTAGAGGCGCGACAAGTTACTTTTGTAATATAACTCTATCTTAGGTAATGATTGCTATGTTACTTCCTTCACCCGACTCTTGGCTTTGTATGTTTCTGCCCTACGCTTTCTAGGGAAACTTGCCGGCTCAGGCACCCTTGCCGCGAGCGCCGAGTGCGGAACTTTAGCAGCCTGCTGGCGGGGCAGCTACCGACAAGCAACCTTGTCGCAACTAGTCACAGCTCACTTAAGTTGTTGAGCGGACTCGAAACAAAGTAAGGGCGCAACTAGCTACGAGTCGGTTCCTCTGCGCACAGGTTTTCCATACAAAGCACGGTCATTCAAGGAAAATAACTCAAAAACTTAAAAACTGATTGCTCAAACTTTGGCAACTTAGCTTTTCTGTCGTTTGCTTCCCGGCAAGGCGAAACTTTCTTGAACGGCCCGGTCCACACCATTATCTTCTCTTCCCCCCGGCAAACCTTGTGGGCGAGGGAACCTTCCTTCCTTTGAGAAAGAGATAGAAGAAAATAATTATATGGAGCCTTACGGCTCGTCATCGCTTACCGAAGGCAGGTGCTGCACAAGATGTCAGATAACACATGCGAAAAAAGAGAGAATGCATGAAATTGACAAGATGTGCGAAGCACATGATCTTTATTTATGCACGGAGTCTGCGCCCGGCTTTGTACAAAGGATTACATGCAACAGCGGCAAGACTTGTACAAAAGGTGGTTGCCGGAAAAGCTTCCGGCAACCGCGCCCTATGGGTAAAACTTACGAAGATGTTCAATGTTCCAGGAGTTGCTCACCGGAATGCCATCTTCGGTCTCAAGGCAGACAGCGCCGGGCCTAGTGACTCGTTTCACCCGATAAGGGCCTTCCCACTTTGGCGTCAACTTGTTGGAATTCTTGGCGGACTGAACACGCCGAAGAGCAAGGTCGCCTTCCTCGAAGCTTCTGGCTTTAACTTTGCGGCTGTGGTAGCGACGCAAAGATGTCGGGGAAACTGATCCACGAACACCTATGGGGACCGGTGGACCGAGCCCCTTTCGGTTCGGAGGGGGGCGGAGGTCGCACGAAGAGCGGATCGAGGCAATGCACATGAGCAGTTTACCCAGCTTCGGAGGTCTCCGGAGAGATAACACTCCTACTGCTGCTTGTTTGATTGTATTCGGTTCTTGCTCAGGAGCGATGAATGCTACCAGCCCGAGCGTGGGAGTGTTCTTGGTGTTTCGAATGAGCCAAACCCCTTCTACGTTGCGCATGGGCCTCCTTTTATACGCTCAAGGGGTCACCGACAGGTGGCAACGCAGACTAGAGGGGTAAAAATGGAAAAAGAGTGCGGTAGGTACAGCTACCTCTACTGTAGATACAGTGTATCATACCTAACCCTCACAGCAGGGGACAAGGGCATTAAATGCCCGTCTGTGTCGTCTAAACAGTGCGAGAAGAGACCGCCAGGGGCGCCACCGATCGCCACGATGGCCTTCTTGTCAGCGCCGCTTGCCACCGCGCACCGCTGGCTGCACAGCCTTCCGCAACGCATGCCTGGAAAGGTCCCAGGACGACACGTTGGTGGATGTGCTGGAGCCTGGGCGCGGAGCGACCGCTTGCCGCAGCAAGTATCTTGCCGCGGGTGCTACCTTGCCAGGCCCGGGAACTTGTCCTCACTGTGCCTTGCCGGGACGCGTGGCGCGTCACGGCAAGCGTTCTTGAGATGCCTTGGTTGGCCTTCCCGGCAAGCTCCTCTTGCCGGGGCCTTGTCTTCTCGGGTTGAATACTTTGTTCTTGAATGGCTTCCTGGCAAGCTCCTCTTGCCGGGGTCTTGTCTTCTGAAGAGCCACAGAGGATCTTGGCAGTGACCTGGCGAGCCTTGCCGCGGGGTGCTGCAACTTCCTGTGCACAAGTTCGGGATACTAGGGTATCCCTACTCTAGTACACCGACACATGTCATAGTTATTACTTTGTAGGATGCAACAGAACCAACCATAACTCTACATCAGCCATTATAGAAGCAACATTTTGAACATATCCCAATGTGTGAATGAAACGTGCAGAGAGAGCTTGCGAAGATGGAGCAGATAGGGTGGGAAAGGTTGTATGTATGGGGACGAGAGAGTAGGAGACAAATCTAACGAGACAGGGGGAGAGAGATAGAGAGAGAAAGAGAGAGGAAGAAGTTAGGTCTGTGAGAAAGATGGAGACATGTAATATACGTGAGATGCGTGTGCATCCGGATTCTGTATACGTGGAAGGAGAAGAGACAACATGTTTGATGAGAGAGCGGGAAAAACATGGACGAGACGGGAAGGATCTCGCGATTTGAGGGATTGATAATTTTGTGCGGGGAGAGAGAGGGATTGGTAATTTTGTGTGTGTGAGAGAGAGAGGATGGGGGGAGGAGTCAGTAAGCCGTCGTCACATCATCCTCCTTCCAAACGGCCCCGCATTTTCTAGCGCGGTGTGGTCGCCGTCTTCAATCTCCTCGATGCCCTCTTTGAAGATTGAGGTCTTGTGCATGTTGGGGTGCAAAGAAGCACAAGCGAGAGTGGTCTCCGTATAACCTTGGATGGTGATGAATTGTGTGCTCGGGGGAGTGGTGTGTGTGTGTGTGTTGTGCTCTGTGTGTGTGTGTGTGTGTGTGTGTGTGTGTGTGTCGGATATTGAGAGAAAACAAACCTAAGGAGCGAAATGGGTATTCACGAAGAGATTGTGCGGGCCTTGAGGTGTGAAGGGGCCGGGTGAGGGTGTCAAAATGTGCGCGTTGATGCATGTGTTACATGCGATCGTGCGAGGGACGGACGAATCGAGAGAGGTGGTTGTTGTGTAACGGATGCTCCTCTTTCCTATCTCTCTCTCTCTCACACACACACACAAACACACAAGTACACTAGAAGACCGTTCTCTCATGTATACACAACGTATCGGCATCTGTCTATGTCTCACTCATCCATGATCATTTGCACATTCGCACCTCTCTATGTCTGTATCACACGCACACTGTCTCCGCATTGCCCTTCCGCCACAACACACATATGGACATATACACACGTTCTCTCTCAGTCAGACACACAAAATCAGTATTAAAAAAAACTAGGGCGCACCTAGAACGTCCAAATCCAAATAAACACGAACTGGAGCTAAATTCAAATATATGGAAATATTGCAGTGTCAAGAACTTTTCCAGGCAAAAAAAGTTGAGTAATATTCGGGGATTGTTTTCACACACACAAAAAGGTTTGGTGGATGTCCTTGGAGCGCGACACGGTGACGCACCTTTCGATCGACCGCGCGTCCTCGGTTCACGCGCTTGCACAGGATTCCGTATCATGGCTGTGGTACTAACTAATAATAGCGCTGCCTAAGTCTAATGTTCACGTGTACTAGTACAGTTTTCTTTTAAGTCTGATCAACCTTATATAAAATTAAAGTAAGCTCCCATACGTGCACTCATCAATATGCCGCCGCCGCCGTGGCGCATGCTGGTGCCCGCCTGCTCCGGCCAACAATTTCTCACCCATCACCGCCATGTCGCCGCCATCCCTGTGCCATGAAGCCGAAGGCTCGCCCGCTCACGTCGTCTGCAGTCCCTCCTCGCGATGCTGCCGCGCTGTCATTGTCGTCTCCGCCCGCGCGGAGGTGGCTGTCGCGGCGGAAGCCGGTCGCACGCACGTCAAGCCCGCAAACCGGGTGCGGACGCGGAATCTACCTTCGAGACCTTGAATGCCATGTGGATCCTATAATCGGAAGGAGCAATTTGGATCAGTTGACTCTTGTGAGACATTTGATGCAACATGGATGGCTAGAAGGGCTTCTTCCACCTCTTCTGCCGTCTTTTTCCTTCGCTCCGTCAAACTTCTTTCACAAATCAATTGACCCAAATTATACTACTAGTACGAACGTATTAAGTACAGTAGGAACACAAAGATACGAGCAGTAGTACAAACTGCAAGAAGAATAGTAGTAAGACATAGTACTACTACTACTGTATGTACTAAAGAGTTCGAATAACGAGAAAGAACATAAACATAGTTCTGCTGGGACCTCAGCACAACACACCCTTGAAAATAAACTAAGCAACTAGTCCGCTTGACACTGCAGTAGACTAGCATGAGCGACAACACTGCCACCTACTCGGAGTCCGAGTCCACGTCCTTGACTTCGTCCTCGTCCCTCTTCCTCTTCCTCTTCGCCGACGCTTCTTTGCCTGAACCGGACACTGGGCTCTGCTTCTTCATCTAACCCTTGTAGATATATAAACAAAGGTAGGCATCCATTGTTGCGTACAGGATGTGATCTTCATCTAATGTCTTCGACTCCCATGGATGATGAAACTCGTGATGGGGTTTCTTCAGTTTAGCATACGTAGGATCGATCATGGCTGCTGCTAGGGTCAGCATTGAAAGTTGAGAGGAGGACACCAGCCTTGCCTTCTGGAGATTGAAGGGCTGGCCTACAACGAGACCAATCCGACGCAGGACATCACTGTTGTTCCTAAAGCCTACAGTAACGAATTTCACTCTTTTGTCCTTGAGGAAGTTCTTAAAATCCTGGCACTCAACGTCGGCATGGCATATGTGGTAGACCAAGCAAACGTTATGTACGCAAACCTGGATCACGGCGGGTTTCTTCCTCTCTGCCTCCTTTAGAATCTTCTCTCTTTCCAGGATTGTGGTGTACTCAACATCTAGCCCAGCGACCCACTCATCCGTTGAACTGTTGAACATGCATACGAAACGAGCAAGGCATGCTTTCACCATCGCGGATCCACGTGTGTAGACGACGATGAACTCATCGCCTGTGATGGCTCTAACCTGGTACTCAGCGGCGACCATGGAGATTTGGGAGGCCATGGATTTTGCAGGAGGGTTAGGAGAAGTTAAACTATTATACCCCACAAAAAAACTGGGAGCGAACTAATGTGAAAGGATGGGACGACTGGGAGCAAACTATTGTAAGGTAGAAGATGGGGACGAGTAGGGCGTGCGAACGGCGTGGGGTTGCTGGCTTTCCCGATGGATAAACGGCTGCATGCCCCCAAAGAGTTCTCGAGAACTATGCGGGACTCACTAGATGTCATGTCTACTAGACACATATCATAGGCCTGACGGTATAGCTTCTGCCTGTTCGCACACCATGCCGGCGCGTGGATGTAACTTCACTTAATTCCGTCAACCATTGCGCCTCCCACGACCTTCGCCTTCCTCGCGCGGCCGCGCTCTTTGAGACTTCGACCGGCTATAGATGAGCAATTTTTTTTGCCTACTCCGCATGCATGATACTCCCTCTGGTCCTTTTTACTCCGGTCAACCGTTTGCAAAGTGTTTGACCAAATTTATACTAAAAATATCAATATCTACAATACCGATTATAATGAGTATAAGAACTACATCTTATAATGAGTGTAAAAATATTGATTTGACATTGTGAATGTTGATACATTTTCTATAAGTTTGGTCAAAGTAGAGGTGCATTGACTTCAGACAAAACTTAAATGCACAATGCAGACTATTTCCTCCGTTCAGGGGCATGCCATGTCCTATCTTGTTGTCACAACAAGGTTAGCTATTATAGTACTACTACCTCCCTTCTAGTTTAAAGGGCTCGATTGAAAAATTCACCTACTCTTATCAAGATAGCGGAGGCGGTGGAATAGTTTTTGAAGTATGCAAAAGTACTCAACTAATGCTGTTGTTCTTCACAAAAAATGTGTTTACCAATGCATGCATGAACACTAGTTACTCTAACCCCCCTCTCTTCTTTAATTCTTTGCCACATCAGCATGTTTGCTATTCCCGTGTGCATGAGGCTAGTTGTAATGGTAGTATCATAGCTAGTATCATGCAATTTTGATGAGGTGTCATAAAATTAAATGAAGAAAAAGAGGGTTGAGTATCATATCATGATACGGTATCATAATAAATTCTATACTACTATGTGTCATGCATGGTAATAAATAAAGTACTACATGATACTAGTATATGATACTATGCATTAGGGAGGTAGTATCATATGCATGATATTAGTATATGATACTTGAGATGGAATCCTCGGTGACTCCTCTCCTCTCCTCTCCTCTCCTAGGCGACTCCTAGGCGACTCCTAGGCGATTTTACGCCGGTGGCCACTCCGGCCCCGGCGGCCACCTCTCCTGTCGGTGGCCACTCCGGTGCCGGCAGCCACCTCTCAAGATGGCTCCTTTTGCCCTAAACTTTGATCGTGGCAGGAAGTTTCAAGCAGACATGAGGTCTAAGTTTGGACATCCGGTGGTGTTTTCTCCTGGTGTTCGTCAACAAGAATTCACCTTGGTGGTATCTTTCTGTCGTGCAACCTTCAAGCTTGACGTTCACATGGTTAGTGTCTCTCTCCTGGCCATGTTTGGAGGTTATGCCCAAGGTTTTAGGGTTCGTCACCTCAGGGATAGGACTTTCAAGTTCTCGGTTGCCTCTAAGTCTGTAGGCTTTGAGATTTATAAAGTGGTAGAATTGTTGTACATGATTTCGAGGTTGTGTTTAATCTGTGGAATTTTGGTGGACCAAATTGGGCTCGAGAAGAGCAAGTTTTTTACAAAGAACTTGATGAGGAATGGACCTTGGTTGGTAGAAATGGAAAGGCCGTGGCCAACAACTCCGGCGATCGCCGGAGCTACAGCACGGAGGTTAGAAACGGTTGATCGGTTTTCATGCGTTTATTGGGTCATATTCAAAGCAGTGTCAATCAAGGGGAGCATTCAAATTCTACCTCCATTAACACTGAGTGTAATGGGTCCCTTAATCATCCCCAAATCTCTCTATGTTCTGGCCATCGCACGTACGTAGTTTGTTTTGCATGTGGAGGACAAGGTCATGTTGCACATAACTGCATGGTTCCTAAGCTGCCTGGGCTCTGGCCTTTTTTGCATTTTGACTCGTTCCCGAGCCCACCTGAGGAGGCCTGGGCTGACAGTGCCGTGGAGGCCTGGTTCAAATGTAAAGGCCCGGCTCTGCCGACTAGGCAAGTCCCGTCATTTATGGAGTTGGTCAAGGACCTATTTCCAAATTTCCAACCGAGACCATAGGCTGCCTCCTCGCATTCCTCTGCTCTTACCAACTCTGCTCCTTCCACTGTTTCTGCCTCGGCAAGCTCGCCATCTTCTTCACCATCAGCGGAGCAGGCATTAGTGCTGCGCTCGTCGGAAGCTTCGGCCTTGACAATGGCCAACATTCCAATTGACCCAGCTCCTTTCGGTCCTCATGGGTTCCAGATTCTCCGGGTGGAGGGGCGTACTGGGGTTTCGAGGGCAATCTTGCCGCACAGGCCAAGAAGGCATGAGGATTGGGCGATAGCAATCACCGACCCACATCCAAACGAGGAATTTTTTCCAAATGTTAGAGATGTTCTTGAGGAGTTCTTGCAAGGTGTCGTGGATATTGGCTTCAGAGAAATCCAGCCATGCCCTTTTGGGGAGGCCTATGTGCAGTTTCGACATGTCAGAGATAGAGATCGCATCATCAGCAACAGTCCACATCCTTTTGGAGATGTCTTTATTTCTTTCATTCCGCACAATAAAGGCAGGAATTGGTGCAGGTTGCATTTCAACAGAATTTGGTGGCTTCTGTTTGTGGGAGTCCCTTTTGATTACTGCAAAACTGACGACATTGCAGCCGCCATTGCCAAGTGGGGTAGAATTATCAGTTGGGAAAAGGAGGATGCTCTCCGAGGGAAAATATTGGTGAAGGCCAGAGTGACTGAGCTCACTGACATTCCAAAAAGTATCAGGTGGTCAGAAGGAGAATGCTTCGAGGAAGAATCTTGGACTAGTTCTGTTGAGGTTCTGTTAGAAGAAATGCTGGGAGGGGGACCTGAGGATGAAGATCCTTTTCCACCACATGGAGTGGATCCACACCCAGTTCCACAACATGCCAATGATTTCCCAGGTTTTCAACCTGTTCCAATTCAAAATGTGCCTGCACAGCAAGATGATTGGGATGCATGGGAAGAGCAGGAGGAGCAGGGCCACTGGGCTTTTCCCCAAGTTAACATTCCCCAGCCTCAACCGCACCAAGAACAGATGGAGATGCCAGTTTTGCAGGAGGATGGTGCCCCCAATAGCAGCATAACCACCACAGTTTCTCTATCTGATGGTATTTGGTCTAACACTCACACTGCCAGTGATGAGGTTAATCAAGTGGCTCAAATCAACCCTCTGGGCATGGGATTGCAGAATATCCTTATGGCCTATCAAGCAGATGGAGAAGAGGACGATCATATACAGCACAATGAGATTATGGCTGGCTTGGGACAACAATTTGTTGTGGGGGATCCTATGCCTGCTCAGGAGGCTTTGCAGGTGGCCAATGCTGTGGAAATGGCTGGGCAAACTGCAGTCCCTATTGTTGCAGAACACCGTGTAGCTGATGATGAAAATTCAATGCCAGATGGTGCTCCTGTCCAGAGTGTCCCTATTGATACTACTGCTGCTGAAGAATCTCATACTCAGATTCATAAGGACAATGCTATAGCTGACTCCCAGGTTGTCAATGATACTATAGACAGAGACAATGTGTCTGTTCAAGATATGCAAGGTGAGTCCCAGGGCTTAGTGCCAACAATTGACTTAAAGGGCAAAGCAGATGTTCCCATAGTTGAGGTTGGCACTTCCAAAGCAGGGAAAAATAAAGGTATGGAGAGATTCTCTTTAGTTAACTCTCCCTCTTTACTTGATATTCATGAATTAGCTCAGAATCATGCCTTGGATATTATTGATGGTGCACATTTGAATTCTGAGGAAGGTTTGGGCCTGTGGATTCAGCACATTGCTCCTGCAACTCAGGGAGAAGTAACTACTTTCAAAATTGACATTCCTGTAAGTTGGATTAACTTCATAGGCAATCTTCTCCTCACTCCTGACAAGTTTGATTGGGTCATGCATCTGCTAAAGTCAGAGTTGTGGAAGCTGCTTACTATCAATTGTGATTCTGAAGAGACCATCTATTTCATATTCCCGATGCACCTCCCTCTTCACAGGCCCCCAGTTGTAAGGAAATAATGCTGGGCTTGGGGAAAGAAAATGAGGGTATAAGCCCTGCTGCTCACTCCTCTAGTGGAGCTGGAAGCCCACTGCAGCAAGTGTCCCCCAACAAGGTCATACACTTGTCTCTAGGAGAAGCTGTTTCAAGGAAAAGGAGAGAAAAAGAGCCTCTTGTGGAGACTCAGGTAAGGAGAAGTGACAGAATTAAGAAAGACAACAATGGTTATAGAAGGAAAACTTGTGATATCAGATCCTGTTTGCCATGTAATGCTATTCCTCCTACTGTCCATAACAAAGTGGTCAAAAATCTGACTAAAGCTTTTTGCAAGGTGTCTGAGGATGAGGCTCAGGACAAGCTCTCAAAAAGGCCCAAGAAGAAGGGCCAGGAGGATGTGGCCAAGGTCCCCAAGGTCACTGGTGATACAACTTCTTAGTATGTGTCATGTTGATCTGCCACATCAATATTAGTATCAGGGTTCCTTCGAGAAAGACTAGTTTGATGGTTGTATGCATGAATTTTGATGTTATGGAGGTTATGCATGTAAGCAGAACATGTTTAGTGTCTGTCAGACATTGGTGCCCTACTGTTATTTTGTTCAGTGTGGTTGAATTGTGGACTTGTGGTATCTATGAAGATGTTCAAAACTTTATTCTCCCTAGCAGGATTGTGGGGTTTGATTGGTCTCTAATGTCCCTGATGATATGTCATGACTATTGTCATTGCTTGTATACACTCTAAATCTTTATTGTGTCTCAACCAACCTGTGGATATGATTGTCAGGTGCATGATATTATACCAGGAGTTGGGGCCTGGTATCAGCTCCGCTTTCAGATAGTTAGCCATGAGTAGAAACAGATCATGGAATATCTTAAACTGGAATATTAGGGGTTTGAATTCTCCTGAGAAATGGTTGGCCATTAGGCAAAAAATTGAGGAAAGTGCTACTGGAATTTTGTGTTTGCAAGAAACAAAGAGACAAAACTTTGAATTGGCATACATTCAAAACTTTTGCCCTCAACGATTCAACAAATTTGAATATCTACCATCAATTGGAGCTTCAGGTGGAATTTTGACTGCTTGGAATGAGGCTCTCTTCACTGGACAGTTGCTCTTTCAAAACAAGTTCTCTTTAACAATGCAATTCACTTGCACATCCTCCCTTAAACCATGGATCTTAACAAATATTTATGGACCTTGTAACATTGAGGAGAAATTGGAATTTATTGAATGGTTTACAAATATACAAATGCCTGATGATGTTGACTGGATTGTCATGGGAGATTTTAATTTCATCAGATCACCTGAAGACAGAAATAGACCTGGTGGGGATGTTAATCAGATGCTGTTATTCAATGAAGCTATTAGTAACCTGGGACTAATTGAATTACCACTCAAAGGAAGACAGTTCAGTTGGAGCAACATGCAAGACAGTCCTTTGCTTGAAAACTTAGACTGGTTCTTCACTTCTGCTGCATGGATGACTTCTTACCCTGACACCACTGCTCTACCCCTTGCAAAGCCAATTTCAGACCATTTGCCCTGTGTTATAAAAATTGGTATAGCAATACCCAAGTCAAGAGTTTTCAGATTTGAGAATTATTGGTTGAAACACAGCTCTTTCGAAGATATTGTGCAAACTGCTTGGAATATTCCTGTTGGTCACACTGATCCTGCTAAGAAAATCAATGCTAAATTCAAAAACTTGAGGAGAGCCCTCAAACTTTGGGCAAAGAATCTGTCTTCTATAAAAATACACATTGATGAGTTGAATGAATGTATTTTTCTATGGGACTTCTTGGAGGAATTCAGAGATCTAACTCTATTTGAGCATAATTGGAGAGAGATATTGAAAGAAACCCTCATAACTGCCCTAAGTAACCAGAAGATTTATTGGAAACAGAGAGGAAAAATCAAAGGGGTCAAGTTTGGTGATGAGAATACAAAATTCTTCCATACAAAAGCTTCTATTAACCACATGCATAATAAAATTGCAATGCTCATAAGTGAGGATCAAGTGGAAATTACTGATCATGAGGGAAAGGCTGCAATACTATGGGAAGCTTTCAAGAAAAGACTGGGTCACTCCAATGGTCACAACATGCATTTCAACTTACAAGACCTGTATGATAGCAGAGTGGACCCACAAATTTTCCAAGATCTTGAGAAACCTTTCACTCAGGAAGAAATTGATGAGGTTGTCAAGAATTTGCCAACAGACAAATCTCCAGGTCCTGATGGATTTAACAATGAATTCCTAAAAGCTTGTTGGGAAATAATAAAACTGGATGTAACTGAGCTTATCATTGCCTTTCATGCTGGAACTGTGAATTTGGAAAGCATCAACACTTCTTATATCACACTCATTCCAAAAAGGAGGTACCAATGTCCCCTAATGACTTCAGACCTATTTCTCTGCTTAATGGGGTCCTCAAAATCATTACTAAAATGCTAGCAAACAGATTACAAAAAGTTATTCTACAAGTGGTACATATTAATCAATATGGATTCTTAAAGAGCAGAGTGATCCAGGATTGTTTGGGATGGGCCTATGAATACATACATCAGTGCCACAAATCAAAGGAGGAAATGCTTGTCATAAAACTGGATTTTGAAAAGGCTTTTGACACCATTGAACATCAGGCTATAATTGACATACTGAGAGCTAAGGGATTTGATGAAAGGTGGATTACCTGGATGCACATGCTTTTCACTTCTGCATCTTCTGCTGTGATGTTAAATGGGGTGCCTGGGAAGAAATTTTACTGTAAAAGAGGAGTCAGACAAGGAGACCCCCTTTCTCCACTTCTTTTTCTGCTTGCAGCTGGCCTATTGCAATCAATCTTGAATAAAGCCATGGCAAGGGATTTAATAACACCTCCCCTGCAAGTGAATTCCTGCCCTGACCTCCCTATTGTGCAGTATGCTGATGATACTCTTGTCATCATGCAAGCAAGTGCAAGACAGCTAGTTTGCCTCAAAGCTTTACTAGACACATTTGCAGATGCCACTAGGCTCAAAGTAAACTATGGGAAGTCTATCATGGTACCAATAAACATTACAGAAGACAGGGTGGAAATTTTCACAAACACTCTTCAATGTGCCAGAGGGCAATTCCCATTCACTTATCTGGGGCTACCTTTGGGGATCCATAAACCAACTGTGGACCAATGCTTTCCTATAGTCAACAGAATTGCTAAGAGAATTGCTGGCATCTCTACTTTCATGACTCAAGCAGGGAAGGTATTGTTGGTCAAATCTGTGTTGGCTTCTCTAGCAGTTTACTTCATGTGTTGCCTGGATGATCCCATCACAATTAAACAACAAATCATTATAAATACTTAAGGCATTGCCTTTGGAGGAGTCCTGACATGGGGGATAGGAGGCCAGCACTACTGGCTTGGCACACGGCTTGCAGACCAAAAGATCAAGGTGTCTTGGGTGTTCTGGATATCTTCACTCAAAATAAAACCCTGCTCATGAAAAATCCTCATAAATTCTACAACAGACAGGATATCCCTTGGGTCAATCTAATTTGGGAATTATACTACAGCAATGGACAACTTCCAGGGGATCAAAAAGTGGGCTCATTCTGGTGGAAAGCCAACCTAGCACTCATTGATCAATTCAAAGCTATAGCCAGATGCAATGTGGGAGATAGCAAAAGTGCTCTGTTTTGGGATGATATGTCGGACCAATTTATTCTTAAACACAGGTTTGATCATCTATATTCCTTTGTTAAAGATCCTCACAAGAGTGTTCAACAAGTGATCAACACTGAATTTCTCCAAGATTTATTCCACCTACCTCTTACTACACAAGCATATGAGGAGTTCATACAGATGGAGGACATGTGCATTGCTCTAAGACACTCTGAATATTTAGATGCACTGGATACCTGGAGTTACATCTGGGGAAATGAATATTATTCATCAATCAAAGCATACAAAGTGCTAATTGGACACAAACAAACTCCTCCACACTTCTCATGGATTTGGAAAAGTTCCTGTCAACCCAAGCACAAAGTATTCTTCTGGATGTTGTTACATGACAGAATCAACACCAGGAATCTCTTAAGAAGGAAAAACTTTGAATTAGAAGTCTACAATTGTGCAGTGAGAAATTGTCAACAGGAAGAAACTCTGCACCACCTATTTTGGGGATGCCCTTTTGCTGTCAGATGCTGGGACTTCATTTGCCCTTCAAGGACACATAACCTATCAGTCCTGGAAGCTTATCAAGATCTCAAGGACAAACTCAATTGCCCCTTCTTTATGGAGATTATAATATTGGGTTCATGGGCAATCTGGATTTCAAGAAACAACAAGATCTTTGAAAATATAACACCCTCTTTTGAAGGCTGGAAACATATATTCTTTCAGGAGTTAAAGCTACTCAAATACAGGATCAAGAAAAAGTATGAAGCTCAATTCTCTCCTTGGCTAGATGCTTGGCTGTAAACTTTTGTATAGTTACCTTTGTTCTTTTTTTGTCCCTATTTCTTTTAGATGTAGGTTAGTTTTCTTTCTTAGTATTCTTCTTCTTCTTTTTTGTTTTCTTTTTCTTTCCTTTGGGCTGACCTCAAGCCCACAAGACACTTGCTGTTTATTTATTTATTTTAATAAAAGTTGCAGTGGGGTGTTTACTCTACTGTTTATAGTCAAAAAAAGTATATGATACTTCCCATTACAACCGGCCTGATACTACCAGCTAAGATACCACCATTATGGCCAGCGTTAATCATCGCATGCAATAATTTAGTGCACCTTGAAATATGAACATGTGTGGGGCGTGTATGTTTTTAATGACTTGAGACTATACCTAGCCCGGCATGCAAGTTGACTTATTATGCACTGTTCCCCATACCTGCAGGAAGCCCGTTCGTCTCCAAATTTTTTCCTCTCCATGTGTGGAAACAATATGCCTACCAGACTCTCCTTCTCCCTCCGGCGGTCCCACCACTCCACCCCGTTTGGAAAAAATGTGCATGCATGACTCTCCTCCCCCCATGCTCATCCAATCCGTTATGACCAGCAATATTTCCACCCCTTCCCTCCCCCCGTAATTTACTCCAACAAATATACCCACGTAGTTGTTACGTTAATCACACAACGTATCTTTCGGGACGTTTGTTCAGTTACTTAACTGCAGGTGCATTGGGTCACTGACATATGGGCCCAACAAGGGTCTGGCCCACATGTCAGTGACACAATTAGACCTGCAGTTAAGTTAGTGCAGCTCAGTCCATGTCTTATGTAGGTGTGCCATTGCTCGCTATAAATACAGCGCCTCCCACGGCACTCAGAAGAACGCTCACGTTCATCTCTATCTCCTCCCCCTCCCTCTCATGTCGACCACCATGGCATCGGCCCTCACAAGCCCTAAGCGCCCCTCGCTGCACTGCCCAGACGGTCATGCGTCGCCGTTCCGTTCCTCGCCGCCACTAGTCGAGTTGGACGCGTCGGCGTTCCACTCCTCGCCGCGATGCATCGAGGTGGACGCGTCGGTGTTCCCAATCTCGCTAGCACGCGCATCGGAGGACGCGTCAGCTCCCCGCTACAAGGAGAAGGCCACACCGCTCGCTGATACCCTCGGCCTTGAGGAGCTTTGGAAAGAAATGGATGTCGCCATGTGGGAGGCTTTGCCGCCGGCAGAGAATGCCAAAATAGAGGCGGAGAAGAAGGTCGAGGAAGAGAAGCGCGCCACGGGGCAAGCTGCCTGGCAGGTCTACGTCACGTCCGAGGGAGTCAGGCAATTGGCACTTTTGCAGAAGGCTCGTGCAAGGGCCGTGAGGGCGGCAGAGGACGCCCGTGCCAAAGCCGTGAGTGCAGTCGGGCCCAAGTGCCTCATCTATGCTTGGCGGTACGTGGACTGGGTGCGCGCTTCCAGCAAGGAGGAGTACCTGCTGGCGCCGGATCACCACACCGGTGAGATCGCGCTCGCCCACCGGCAAGCCGCCAATCAGCACCTCGCGAGTTGCGAGGCTGAGGAAGAGGCGTTTTGTCGGCGCGCTGGGAAACGGCCGCGCACCAGGGCACTCGTGGCATGCCGGAAGCGCTCCTGCGAGCGCTGTGGCTTTTAGTAGGGAGTATAATTTAGTTTCGTAAGGAGATCTCATTAGTTTTCGGACCCAAATGATAAATCCCGAATGTTCGGGAATTATTATCGTCCTTAATTAAGTATGTAAGTGGGAAAGTTTGGAAACCTTGTATATCTGTGCGCATTTTGTAAGTAGTTGCATACAAAACAAACTTTAGCTATGGCACGACATGTCTCTCTCTCTCTCTCTATATATATATATATATATGTATATAATATATATATATATATATGTGTGTGTGTGTGTGTGTATATATGCTTGCAGACTGTGCTACTGCCTCCGTCTAGGTGAATAAGTCATCTTTGGTTGTGCACCGTGACCAAGTAGGAGGGAATACTTTATACACCTAGACGGAGCGAGTACTACTATTACTTATGTATGGGCAAACGCACGTTTAAACATTACGATGTGGTTTTTGTAAAAGTAGAAAAACAGCAGTAGTCAAGCTTGTGAAACGATTCAATGCAAAACAAATCCAAAAATGCTCGTTTGATTGTTTACTTTTAGCTTCCTTCTCTGTGGTTATTTCTCTGTCGTACTTTGTACGGAGTATCTAACTGGTCGGAAAGGCATGCAAATTCCCAAACCGCTTCCTACACCCTATATCGAATTTTTCGCCTAACAAGTTGTGCCGTGCAATTGGAATTCCAACTTGAGTACTAGTACTACTAGTAGGAGTACCAGGGGCCAGTTCATTAAGGCTTCTACTCCCTCCATTCCTAAATGTATTCTTTTTAGAGATTCCACTACAAACTACATACTGATGTATATAGACATATTTTAGAGTGTAGGTTCACTCATTTTGCTCCGTATGTTGTCCATAGTGGAACCTCTAAAAAAACTTATATTTAGGAACAGAGGGAGTAGATTAGTAGTAATCCCTTTACTACTAGCTCTGTCCTGGTTTATTTGTCCCCATTGTAATCCGTGTCAAATTTTGATCATAAATTTAACTAGTAAGCCATGGCTTAATAACTAGCATGCATGTAGTGGATGATAATGACAAACTCATCTACTTCCTCTCTCACGGCCACTCAATTTCTTCTAATGTGCATGCTCCCTATTAATTAACCCGGTAAAGGAGAAAATAAATTGACTTGTAAAGCACACATTGATTTTTATCTTGCTACCTCTAATTTGAGTTTGTGGCCTTGTATATAAAAATGAAGGGAGTACTAGTAGTTTAGATGCCCAAATAAATGAGTGAGGCGCCTTAATGTTACTCTCCGCTGTGACTAGTCTAATGGGAAAAGCTGGGGAAGAGACGGCTTATTTTTTAAGCCACCAAAAGAACTGGCCCTAGGAGTAGTAGCTAGGGATACTAGGAGTAGTATCTAGGGATCGAGTGTGCGAGATGAACCGGAGAAAGTAAATGCAGAGAGATGAAATACAAAAAAGACAGAGGGATGTGATGGTTGCTTGTCCGTTTATTTTACCAGGCCACTTATTACTGGCAGTGGTTGGGTTTTTGATATGACGGCTTAACTACCGCGCCATGCTACGTCTTGAGCTTGTGTTGGTTTTCCTAGAAGAGGAGAGGGTGATGCAGCAAGTGTAGCGTAAGTATTTCCCTCAGTTTTGAGAACCAAGGTATCAATCTAGTAGGACGCTCCTCAAAAGTCCAACGCACCTACACAAACAAACTGAGAACTCGCAACCAATGCAATAAAGGGGTTGTCAATCCCTTCATGGCCACTTGCGAAAGTGAGATCTAATAAAGATAGTATGATAAGATAAATATATTTTTGGTATTTTATAATATAGATGCAAAAAGTAAAGATGCAAATAAAAGTAGATTGAAAGCAAATAGGATAAGAGATAGACCCAGGGGCCATAGGTTTCACTAGGGCTTCTCTCTAGATAGCATAAGTATTACGGTGGGTAAACAAATTACTGTCGAGCAGTTGATAGAAAATCGCATAGTTATGAGATTATCTAGGCATGATCATGTATATAGGCATCACGTCCATGACAAGTAGACCGACTCTTGCCTGCATCTACTACTATTACTCCACACATCGACTGACTCGTGCCTGCATCTAGAGTATTAAGTTCATAAGAACAGAGTAACGCATTAAGGAAGATGACATGATGTAGAGGGATAAACTCATGCAATATGATATAAATCCCATCTTGTTATCCTCGATGGCAACAATACAATACGTACCTTGCAACCCTTTCTGTCACTGGGTAAGGACACCACAAGATTGAACCCAAAGCTAAGCACTTCTCCCATGGCAAGAAAGACCAATCTAGTAGGCCAAACAAACTGATAAGTCGAAGAGACTTGCAAAGATAACTCAATCATACATAAAAGAATTCAGAGAACATTCAAATATTATTCATAGATAAACTTGATCATAAACCCACAATTCATCGGATCTCGAGAAACACACTGCAAAAAGAGTTTACATCGAATAGATCTCCACAAGAGAGGGGGAGAACATAGTATTGAGATCCAAAAAGAGAGAAGAAGCCATCTAGCTAATAACTATGGACCCGTAGGTCTGTGGTAAACTACTCACAACTCATCGGAGGGGCAAGGATGTTGATGTAGAAGCCCTACGTGGTCGATTCCCCCTCTAGCAGAGTGTCGGCGAAGGCTCCAAGATGAGATCTCGTGGATACAGAAGGTTACGGCGGTGGAAATTGTTTTTCGTGGTACCCCCGATTGTTTTCGGGGTACGTAGGTATATATAGGAGGAAGAAGTACGTGGGTGGCCACCCGAGGGGCCCACGAGATGGGGGGGCACGCCCTACAGGGGGGGCGGCCTCCTATCTCGTGGCTTCCTCGGCAGCTTCTTGACTTGCACTCCAAGCTCTCCAGATCACGTTCGTTCCAAAAATCACGCTCCCGAAGGTTTCACTCGTTTGGACTCCGTTTGATATTCCTTTTCTTTGAAATACTGAAATAGGCAAAAAAGCAGCAATATGGGCTGGGCCTCCGGTTAGTAGGTTAGTCCCAAATATGATATAAATGTGTAAAATAAAGCCCATAAACATCCAAAAGGAGTAATATAATAGCATGGAACAATCAAAAATTATAGATACGTTGGAGACGTATCAAGCATCCCAAGCTTAATTCCTGCTCGTCCTCGACTAGGTAAATGATAAAAAGAGAATTTTTGATGTGGAAGGCTACCTAGCATAATTCATAATGTAATTTTCTTTATTGTGGCATGAATGTTCTGATCCAAATGAATCCAAAATAAAAGTTCATATTGATAAAAGAAATAGAAACACTTCAAGCATACTAATCAAAGTAATCATGTCTTCTCAAAATAACATGGCAAAAGAAAGTTCATTCCTACAAATTCATATAGTTAGGCTATGCTTCATTTTCGTCACACAAAGATTTTCCCAACTTCTATACCCCCGATGACAAGCCAAGCAATTGTTTCATACTTAAATAATCTCAAACTTTTTCAACCTTCACGCAATACATGAGCGTGAGCCATGGATATAGCACTATGGGTGGAATAGAATATGATGATGGAGATTGTGTGGAGAAGACAAAAAAGGAGAAAGTCTCACATTGACGAGGATAATCAATGGGCTATGGAGATGCCCATCAATTGATGTCAACATGAGGAGTAGGGATTGCCATGCAACGGATGCACTAGAGCTATAAATGAATGCTCAACAAAAGAAAACTAGTGGGTGTGCATCCAACTTGCTTGCTCACGAAGACCTAGAGCATTTGAGGAAGCCCATCGTAGGAATATACAAGCAAAGTTCTATAATGAAAAATTCCCACTAGTATGAAAAAGACAACTTATGAGACTCACTATATGAAAAAACATGGTGCTACTTTGAAGCACAATATATGAGACTCACTACATGAAGAACAAGGTGCTACTTTGAAGCACGAGTGTGGAAAAAGAGATAGTAACATTGCCCTTTTATTATTCTTTTTTCTTTCTTGTTTTCCTTTTTTTCCTTTTCCTTTTTTTTCTTTTGGGCCTTTCTTTTTTTTTCTTTTTGGCCTTTCTTCTTTTTTTTTTCTTTGGGCAATGTTCTAATAATGATGATCATCACACTTCTATTGATTAAAACACAAGAATTACAACTCGAAACTAGAACAAGATATGACTCTATATGAATGCCTCCGGTGGTGTATCGGGATGGTGCAATGAATCAAGAGTGACATGTATGAAAAATAATGCATGGTGGCTTTGCCACAAATACTATGTCGACTACATGATCATGCAATGGCAATATGACAAAAGTAATGTATCTCGGAATGGCTATGGAAATGCCATAATAGGTAGGTATGGTGGATGTTTGGAGGAAGATATAGGGAGGTTTATGTGTGATAGAGCGTATCGTATCACGGGGTTTGGATGCACCGGCGAAGTTTGCACCAACTCTCAAGGTCATAAAGGGCAATGCACAGTACCTAAGAGGCTAGCAAAGGCAGAATGGTAAAAGTGTGTATAATCCATGGACTCAACATTAGTCAAAAGAACTCATATACTTATTGCAAAAATTTATAAGTCATCAAAAATCAAGTACTACGCACATGCTCCTACGGGTATAGATTGGTAGGAAAAGACCATCGCTCGTCCCCGACCGCCACTCATAAGGATGCACAAGCCAGGTACACTTCATGTTTCCAATGTGTTACACAACTTTAACCATACGTGCATGCTACGGGACTTGCTAACTTTAACACAAGCATTCTTTAAATTCATAATCACCCAACTAGCACGACTTTAATATCACTACCTCCATATCTCAAAACAATTATCAAGTATCAAGTTGATCATAGCATCCAATTCACTTCCTATGATAGTTTTTATTATACCCAACTTGGATGCTCATCATTCTAGGACCAACTTTAAGATAATAGCAAATACCATGCTGTTCTAAAAGACTCTCAAAATAATATAAGTGAATCATGAGAGGCTAGAAATTTCTTAAAAATTAAGACACCACCGTGCTCTAAAATATATAAGTGAAGCACTAGAGCAAAAACCATCAAGCTCAAAAGATATAACTGAGGCACATAGAGTATTCTAGCAAATTCTAATCAAATAAGCTTCTCCCAAAAAGGTGTGTACAGCAAGGATGATTGTGGTAAACTTAAAAAAGCAAAGACTAATATAATACACGACGCTCCAAGCAAAACACATATCATGTGGCGAATAAAAATATAGCTCCAAGTAAAGTTACCAATGAACGAAGACGAAAGAGGGGATGCCTCCCCGGGGCATCCCCAAGCTTAGGCTTTTGGATATCCTTGGGTATCTTGGGGTGCCTTGGGCATACCCAAGCTTAGTATCTTTCCACCCTTTATTCCATAGTCCATAAAAGCTTTACCCAATACTTGAAAACTTCACAACACAAAACTCAACAGGAAATCTTATAAGCTCCGTTAGTGAAAGAAAACAAAACCACCACATAAGGTATTGCAATGAACTTATTATTTATTTAATTTGGTGTTAAACCTACTGTATTCCAACTTCCTTATGGTTGATAAACTAATTTACTAGCCATAGATGTATTGAAATAAGCAAACAACACACGAAAAACAGAATCTGTCAAAAACAGAACAGTCTGTAGCAATCTGTAACTAACGCAAACTTCTGGAATTCTAAAAATCCTACCAAAATATGAAGTACTGGAAAATTTGTTTATCGATCAAAAGAAAAAAGAATCAATGCAAAATCACGTTTCTGTGATTTATTGATTTTTTTCTCGTGAGCGCAAAGTTTCTGTTTTTCAGCAGAATCAAATCAACCATCATCATAGTTTATCCTATAGGTTCTACTTGGCACAAACACTAATTAAAAGATAAAAACACATCTACAAAGAGAGTAGATGCAAGATTTATTACTAAACAGGAGCAAAAACAAAAAAAACATAAAGAAAGATTGGGTTTCCTCCCAACTAGCGCTATCGTTTAACGCCCCTAGCTAGGCATAAAAAGCGAAGATAGATCTAAGTAGTGCCATCTTTGGCACTAAATTCATAAGTAGCACGCATGATAGATTCATAAGGTAATTTGACTTTCTTGGAAAGTGCTCCATGCCTTTCTTTAAGGGAAATTGGAATCTAATGTTCCCTTCCTTCATATCATTAATCGCACCAATCGTTCTATGGAAAGGTCTACCATGAATAATAGGACAAGAAATATTGCAATCTATATCAAGAACGATAAAATCTACAGGCACCAAATTTCTATTTGCAACAATAAGAACATCATTGATCCTTCCCATAGGCTTTTTAATGGTGGAATCAGCAAGGTGCAAATTTAAAGAGCAATCTTCAAGATCATGGAAACCTAGATTATCACATAAAGTTTTCGGAATCGTGGAAACACTAGCACCCAAATCACACGAAGAAAAACACTCATAATCTTTAATTATAATCTTTATAGTAGGTTCCCACTCATCATTAAGTTTTCTAGGTATAGAAACTTCCAAATTAAGTTTTTCATCATAAGATTGCATCAAGGCATCAACAATATGTTTGGTAAAAGCTTTGTTTTGACTATAAGCATGAGGAGAATTAACAACGGATTGCAACAAGGAAATACAACCTTTTAAAGAGCAACTATCATAGTCAAATTCCTTGAAATCCAAGATAGTGGGTACAATATCATTAGAAGTTGAGGATTCTCCAATCTTACTTTTACCAAATTTAGCATTAAGATCTAAAGACTCCGAATTCTTGGGACGCCTTCTAGGCAAAGTTGATTCATCATCAGTCCCATAATCATGAAAATTCGTATTGCAAAACATAGATCTAATCGGAGACACTTCAATAACTTTAAGAGCCTCATCATTATTTTCATGTAATTTTTCTGGTTTAGCGGCCATCTTTTTGACTAAGGTGGCTTGCTTGTCAGAAATTTTGGCTATAACATTTTCAAGCCGGGTAATTTGAGCATTAACACCATAGAACTCTTTATTCATATCATCAAGCTCTTAGTTCATAAACCCAAAAAAAATTATTTTGTTCCTTAAGCTCTTTTCTAAAGAAATTATTATGCTCAAATTGCAAATTCATAAAGCTTCTAATATTTGATTCAATCTCATCCATCCTTCTGAGAAGGTGGTCAGGACCCTTAGGCGCGGCCATAAGGTCAAACAAGCAAACAAGCACACAAAAGAAGGCAAGCAAAAAAGAAAGGAGGATATTGGGAAAGAGAGGGCAAATAAAATGGCAAGGGTGAAGTGGGGGAGAGGAAAACGAGAGGCAAAAGGCAAATAATGTAAATGCGAGGGAGATGGGTTTGTGATGGGTACTTGGTATGTCTTGACTTGAGCGAAGACCTCCCCGGCAACGGCGCCAGAAATCCTTCTTGCTACGTCTTGACCTTGCGTTGGTTTTCCTCGAAGAGGAGAGGGTTATGCAGCAAGTGTAGCGTAAGTATTTACCTCAGTTTTCAGAAGCAAGGTATCAATCCAGTAGGAGGCTCCTCAAAAGTCCCACGCACCTACACAAACAAACTGAGAACTCGCAACCAACGCAATAAATGGGTTGTAAATCCCTTCACGGCCACTTGCGAAAGTGAGATCTAATAAAGATAGTATGATAAGATAAATATATTTTTGGTATTTTATAATATAGATGCAAAAAGTAAAGATGCAAACAAAAGTAGATTGAAAGCAAATATGATAGGAGATAGACCCGGGGGCCATAGGTTTCACTAGAGGCTTCTCTCAAGATAGCATAAGTATTACGGTGGGTGAACAAATTACTGTCGAGCAATTGATAGAAAAGCGCATAGTTATGAGATTATCTAGGCATGATCATGTATATAGGCATCACGTCCATAACAAGTAGACTGACTCCTGCCTGCATCTACTACTATTAGTCCACACATCGACCGACTCCTGCCTGCATCTAGAGTATTAAGTTCATAAGAATAGAGTAACGCATTTAGCAAGATGACATGATGTAGAGGGATAAACTCATGCAATATGATATAAACTCCATCTTGTTATCCTCGATGGCAACAATACAATACGTGCCTTGCAACCCTTTCTATCACTGGGTAAGGACACCGCAAGATTGAACCCATGGCAAGAAAGACCAATCTAGTAGGCCAAACCAAACTGATAATTTGAAGAGACTTGCAAAGATAACTCAATCATACATAAAAGAATTCAGAGAAGATTCAAATATTATTCATAGATAAGCTTGATCATAAACCCACAATTCATCGGATCTCGCCGCAAAAAGAGTTTACATCGAATAGATCTCCACAAGAGATACTCACAACTCATCGGAGGGGCAAGGATGTTGATGTAGAAGCCCTCCGTGGTCGATTCCCCCTCCGACAGAGTGCCGGTGAAGGCTCCAAGATGAGATCTTGCGGATACAGAAGGTTACGACGGTGGAAATTGTGTTTCATGGTGCCCCCCGGTTGTTTTCGGGGTACGTAGGTATATATAGGAGGAAGAAGTACGTCGGTGGCTGCCCGAGGGGCCAGCGAGAGAGGGGGCGCACCCTAGAGGGGGGGGGGCGGCCTCCTATCTCGTGGCTTCCTCGGCAGCTTCTTGACTTGCAGTCCAAGCTCTCCGGATCACGTTCGTTCCAAAAATCACGCTCCCGAAGGTTTCATTCCGTTTGGACTCCGTTTGATATTCCTTTTCTTCGAAATACTAAAATAGGCAAAAAAAATAGCAATATGGGCTGGGCCTTCGGTTAGTAGGTTACTCCCAAAAATGATATAAATGTGTAAAATAAAGCCCATAAACATCCAAAAGGGGTAATATAATAGCATGGAACAATCAAAAATTATAGATACGTTGGAGACGTATCACGCCAAAAGCGAGGTGAGACTCCCGTGCAGCGCTGCCGTCTACACTTGTACTACATTGGTCGTGGTTTATTAGTCCGCCATTGAACTTGACTGAAGATTTAACTGACAAAATGTTAGTGCTTGTCAACAAAAACTATATCATTGGATTCGTATTTGAACATAGTTTTGAATGATATAATTTTAGGTGACATGCATCAGCATTTATCGTACTATATATAATTATAGTTCAATTTTTGATCGTACTACTCTACTCAAGAAAGTTAGGGCATAGTGGTAGGTACTGTAGGGAGTACCAGTACTGTGATCACTCAAGCAAGTTGTCTGGCATCGATATGACCCTACGCTGCTGGTATGTGTCTCATAAGTCAAGCGGCGTGATGTAGTCATCATCACCTATCCTCTACCCGCAGCACATGTTTGCTTCTCCATCTTTGTCCGCACATAATCTTGTCCAATCTTCCATCCCCGCTAAGGCACCTCCCCCCCTCGTCCGAAACCCAAGCACTAACAATGGCAGAACCGAGCAGCGTCCGCCGAAAGAGTGGTTGGAATTCGCTCCCCACAGAGGTAATCAAGCTCATTGTTTCGCGTGTGGACAATCTCAGTACCATGCCGCTCGCCGCGTGCTCGTCGGGGCTGTACCGTTTACTCAAAGCCCTCAGGCCGGAGCTTTTTAAGCTAGCTCCTTGCTTGCTGATGCCGCCTGATCTTCAGAAATGACGTGTCACGCAGCATAATGATCGTTGGGTGGCGAGGATCAACCCCCTTGACTGTGATCCGATCCCCGTCACCCTCAACTACATTAACGGTATGTACTGGGTCAGCATGAAGACATCTTGGATGGTTCTCGTCGATGGTCGCGGCAGCTGGATGCTCGTGGAGGTCCACACCCGACGATTGATCCCCCTTCCTTCGATTAACACTGCACTGCTTTGGCACCGCGGCCCAGAATACTCGGAATCTTACAGTAGCCAACATGATACCAAGTTTGATTTTCTCAAGGTTGTAATGTGCCAAGTGCCCACAAGATCGGTGAATTATAAAGACTTTAGGCTAATTGCAATCTTCAACCGCGGTCTCGCCTATATGACAGGTCACTTCAGTAAGTGGATAAATCTGCACGTCCATCGCACGATCATACATCCTCCATGGTTCTCTGATGGCATTGAACACAAGGGCTTCATTTACGCTGTCAAATCCTTCTATGGCTGGACGTATTGCTGGCCTACTCCAGTCATCGCTACAGTCGGCTTTTACAGTAGTATGTTAATTTCCTATGATATCATGATGGCTTGCTTATATTACTATCAACATTTACTGAAAAAATATTCATGCTCATAACATGTTGTTCTTAAGATTGACTACATCAAGAGCCCTTTTTTATTTGACTCCAACTTGATATGATGTTGTAGGCCGCCTGGTGTCCCTACCTTTCCTAATCCCAGAACCATTCAAAGAAAAGCGGCATGGGAGTTGCAGGTGGTTCCTGGTTCGATCAGACGACCAATCGTTCGCACTTACCGGACGTGTTGTTTCGCAGAATACAATCATAGTCACTTCAAGGTCTTGGAGCAGGATCCCAGCTTCTCTGGGCCTTCAGGAATTTTTGACCGGAGGCTGGTAAGTAGACTTGGTACATGCTCTCTGTTTGTCGGACTGAATTATCCGATTAACTAGGAGATAACGGACGGCAATGATCATGATGACAGCGCGGTTTCGTTCATCAGGAAAAACTGTGTGTACACAGTGTACCATGCGTCTCTGCATGCACCATACCCTGATATGTGCTGCCACGCTCTGCAGCCCAAAGTAGGAGATAGGGTCGCAAGTATCATACTTCGACCTGCTGGCTGGAATTTCCCACGTCATGCACCCATCTGGTTCAAGCCGTTAGCCAATCTCCACAGCTTAATAAATAGTAACATTTAATTGAGCCAGTTAGTTAGATGCGTACACTTGGTGTAGTAGGATCTTTATTTAGTTTGATGCATACACTTGTTCTTTTTGGTAGCCCTTTTGTCATAATGGTTGATGTTTGGTTTGGAAGAGAGAGTTGCGTCTTCACTCTTCTGGCCTGCTTACTGCTTTTGTTGCACCCCCAGCCCTAGTTGCTGCTGCTGTTTTCAATGTACAATCAGTAGTATATTTCGTCTGTTGGTTGAATAAATATGTTGTTAGAATGACAAACACAATGTTTTGGAAGTCGTTGCACGGTTCGATCCTTAGTGCCCCGTACCGTACGTAACACATACGATTTTTTGTACGGAACACATTTTCCACTTGTTGATAACATGCAGCCCACTGATGAAGGCCCAATAGAGGAGCCCATAATTAACTGGAAGGGAGGCTCTCTCATGAATCCGGCCCAGGTACATGCTCATGGTCCCCTAAACATAAATAAGTAAATAAATAAATAAAGCTAAATGCTCATGCATCAGTTTTTTAAATTCATGATTTAATAGGAGGATATTATTTCCTATGATAGTGTCATTACATTCAGTCGATATTATTCTTGGGCAAAGATAGAGACCAGTCTTCTTTCTCCCAGCATTTTCTTCCTGCAACCAGCGGACCCATGCAAATCGTAGTCAACGTCGTAAATAGTTTCGGTCCATTTTAATTTTTCAATAAGAATGTCCAATCCAGCCCAGCACATTGGTGACAGCACTTTATCCTCCGCCTTGGTGCGCTCACCGCGGCGCCGCTGCCCTGTCAACATAATTTTTTTTTAAACGGTCCTTGTCAACATAGTGAATTGGGAGAGAACTGTAGTTGTGAGTACGATAGTACGGACCCACCAGGTCCACTCCCGAACACAAGCAAGTGCCTCTTTTACTACTCAGATGCACCCCTCGTTTTTTTACTCTAATCCACCCTGCTGATATCTAGCACCCACATCATTTTCAACGTATAGTCAATTAACGACAGAATTGCACAACTTTTTTTTGAATAGTAATTCGGAGGAGCAGGCTATAAACTAGGTTGTGCGGTCTCTGTGGTCCGTCTAACAACATGACCAGCCCAGCAGGTTTTTCTTTGGGGAAATAGGTAGCCCAGTATTTCTTTTTGAAGAATACCCAAGCTAGGCCTATTTGTTTTCTTCGACTTACTGGGCTGCAAATCTTTCAAGACGAGGAGGGATGCATTCCGGCCTGGTCAAAGAGTATGGTCAGTGTCTGTTAAAAGTAATATCAAAGGGGTTGAAAATTCCAAAAAAATTATAGCAAATGGGATATTAGTTTATTTTTTTGTTTTTGTTCTTCACTGGTATTTTTAGTATTTCATTGGATTTAACATGACATAGTACTAATTTATTTTTAAATTTGTTTTAGTTTAACTACTAATTTTTGGATTAAGAATATTTTGTTCCCCAGTCAAAATTTGCGAATTTTGAAAATTTTGCACATATTTAGTTAATTTTTTAACCCTCGTACTAACCAGAAAATTGGCAGCAATTCTAAAAATGGAAAACGGGTTGCAATAATTTCCATATGAATTAGAAAATGATTAAAAATTATAAAAATAATAGCAAGTCGAATGTACACGCCACAGATTTCGAGGCTGACTTGTTTACGCAAGACTTTGTCAGTCAACACACGATTCTAGCAGCAGTGACTGTTGGATGTCCATCCAACGGCCGACGTGCTTCTTCAATCTCTGATCTTCCTGCTCCAGCTGCCTAAACTAGTGCCGGCGGGACTGCCTGCTCCCTCCTCTTGTGTCCCGCTGTGATGCCGCGCGGGCTTCCTCGGCCCACCCTACTCCCTCTGCTGGCATGGCCGCACGCAATCAACTGCCTCCTCACTATGCGAAAAAAATGATTCCTCCCACCGAGATCTAGGGCGCACCGGTTGGGAGGCTGACCTATGGGCCTACTAAGTTGACGCGTAAGCACGACTTGTCAACATAGTCAACAAACGATTGTAGCAGCAGTAACCGTTGGATTTGAATCGAACGGTCCTACTGCTTCTTCAAGTGCTGCTCTTCTTGTACCAGCCGCCCAAACCAGCGCCGGCGAGACTGCCTACTCCTGCCTCTAGTGGCCTGTTGTGCTGCCATTAAGGCCTCACCGCCCCCAACTACTCCCACCGCTTGCCAGGCCCTGCGGCGACGGCAGCCTCACACCGCAGCCGAACTAGTCAACCCTTGTACTCCTCTCCGCATGGCCATCCACTGTCGCGTCTTCCCCGGCTCCGTGTCGTCCCCTTCTTAGGCCTCGCCGTCGTCCACCGTTGTGGTGCTCTCGGCGCGGCGTGGTCAATATGGTCAATGACCGACTTCCATCGAAAGAGTACTGTGCGTGGAGTGGCTGACAGCTAGGTCCACGGCGGCCGCAAGGAAGTGCCTCCTTATTACGCGCCAAATAATTATTCCTCCACCTGACAGTAGGGACCCACCGGACGGGCCACCTTATTTCACGAAAAAAATGTTTCACCCCTGACTGCTGGGACCCACCAGCTACATCTTCGCATGCAAGGAAGTGCCTCATAGTCGGGACCCACCTGGTCGAAGCGTATGTAGCGTTGTCATTCTGGTCGTGAACGTGTACGTACATATATACTGGTCGATGTAGAGGCACGCACGTGTCGTAGTAGAGGCGCGCACGTAGCATGTACACGTACGTACAGTGGCCAGTGCGCAAGAAAGAAAGTACAACCACGTATGTGTACATACGGGCGGGGTCTCGAACGGCTACTCACGCATATATACGTACGGCCATGGCTCGTGTACAAGGCTGGGTCGGAACGAAGAAATAGAGTCGTCGTCGTGTTCATGGGGAGGCAACGGAATGTGTCATGTTCATGGGGAGGCAACGGAATGCGTCGTGTTCATCGGGAGGCAACGGAACGCGTGGGAGCCAACCGGCTTGGACGGAACAGGCGATGGAAACGAGGCCTGGCAGAATGGACGAAACGGCCTTGTGTTCGACCGGCCACGTTAGAAAATGGGATCCTGTTCATCGGGTGGGGTCCGGCGTACCGCAAAACGGAGGAAACGGACCTCCTACGATTGAAACAGGGGTCCTGTTGATCTGGAGGGGTGTGGCGTACCGCAAAACGGACGAAACAGACTTGTGTTGGAGCGCTACGATCGAAACGGGGGTCCTGTTCATCGGGAGGGGTGTGGCGTACCGCAAACCGGGACTCCACGGGATAGTGTTCATCTCCACCGTCGACCTCCGTCAGCCTCCACGGGCTGCTGTTCATCCACCGTTGACCTCCACCAGCCTCCACCTGCGGTTGTTCATCCACGGGCTCCTGTTCATCCAGCCTCCAACGCATGCTACTCCACCGGCTTCTATTCAACCACCCCTCTCCACGGGCTCTTGTTCAAGCACCCCTCCACGGGCTACCGTTCATCCACCCCTCCACCATCTACTATTCATCCAGCCCTCCACGGGGTCATCCTGTTCATCCAGCCCTCCACTGGGTCCTCGTCATCCAGCCCCAACCAGCTCGATCGATCGGGGTCATGTTCATCTAGAGGCAACGCCAAGGGTCCTGTTCATCCACCCCCCCCCCCCGCAACGCTCACTGTTCATCCAGAGAGGCAGCATCGATCGGCTTCAGTTGGCAGCAGTAGTGAAGGAATCGCTTGATCGGGTTTAGTTAACAGCCATCGATCGACCGCTCGGGTTCAGTAAGACGTAGCCTGGAGTGCAATCGCTCGGGTTCAGTTAGAGCCCAACGCCTCGCTCGGGTTCAGTTAGAGCCAACGCCTCGCACACATGCGCGTACGTGCACGAGAGAAACGTGCATCGCTCGGCCCCCGACCACCCACCGTAACCGGGAACTCCCCGAAATTTTCCTCGCCCTCGCTTCTACCACGGTTTTTTCTGTCATGGACGGCACAAAGAATGTCATGCAGCTGCGTCTCCGGCCCGCCCAGGATGAAAAGCCCATTTTCTGTCATGATTTTTTGTCATAGAAATAGGAGCCCACCACATCTATGATGATACCGGGTTTTGTCACAATTATCGTCATAGAAGTGTCATAAGTATGACAGAAAAAAAATTGTTCGGCCCAAAATGTCACGGATGTGTCTTTTTTTGTAGTGGTAGCTAGAGATGCAAGTCGAGGAGCGCTGGGAGGAGGAGTTGCGCGTGGCTTAGGACGAGGTTGAGAATAGCCTGTCCGTCAAGGAATCGGCAGTGGAGTACCAGCGCGAGCTCTGGCGCAACCACTAATATGAGTACTACAACCTTGAGAATGGTGCCGAGGACGAGGATGAGGATGATGACGTGGTCGACTTTATCCAGGGGGACGCGGAGTCCACCAACGACGACATGTCGCTAGGAAAAGTCATCGACGTCTCATCTTACACCAGCGAGGCGTACGGCAGCGCGGCGGCGGCTTTGTTAAAATAATTCGTACTTAGCCTTTGTTTATAACACTGGTATTTTGTTAGAGTAATGTTTAGGTGAACTGGCTCTTTTCAATTACTAAAATTGCTCCATTCAATAACTTTGGTCTATGTGTTGTAGGCTCTTTTGTGTGCCCAAATTAGCAAGCGGTGATAAATTATGCAATGACGTGGATGAGGAAAGTACCAGGGAAATTTCCACCAATATTTGAATGATCAAGCTCATCACATGCGCGTAAAGCAGAAGAATCATTTGCGACACACATATTTGTTCAAAGTGATTGGTGTCTAGCGGCACCGCGCGCAAAGTTTCCCTCCATCTTTTGAAATTTTTGGCCTAGCCAAAATATCTAGCCCCCTCCCCACCCCCTTTTCTCCCCGACCACAAGTCACATTTCCCCTGTTTCCTGCTTCCCTCCTTCCCAAGCTATGGTCGATTCCTCGCTTGCTTCCTCTC
Organism: Triticum aestivum; assembly: GCF_018294505.1. Lineage (NCBI taxonomy): Eukaryota > Viridiplantae > Streptophyta > Magnoliopsida > Poales > Poaceae > Triticum > Triticum aestivum. The sequence continues at coordinate 699,683,261 of NC_057807.1, forward strand.
GCCGTCTCACATCCTACCGTTGTGGTCGCCATGGGCTTCTTCACACTATAAGAAATAAGTCAACCAGTGACCTTCTATCAGTGACCCTGGAAGAATTGGTCATAGATCTATGACCATTTTAGGCCAATTGGTCAAAAGCTGTTCGGGGGGCTCCAAACCCTAAACCATTTCGACCATTTTGGTCAGAAAGGTCGTAATTTCCGTACACGAAATGGCCACAAAGCAAACAGTGCTAGTCGGCTGCCTTATTTCTAGTTGTTAACGACCAATATAGATGGTCATAGCCTTGTAGATTGTGGTGGGTTGTGATGACTAGGCGCCATCTCATAAGTTTTGCCTATGTGTCATGTCCATGTGGCAGTTTTTGCCCTAGGTTGTGAAGCAACCTATATTTCTGTTATTCCAAAAATTCCCAAAAAATTCTCATAAATGTTTTGGATCATATCTTCATCAAATATGTCAAAAACATTCCTTTCCCAGTTCAAAAATAATTCGAAAATATTTATTTTCCTATTCTGTTTAGAGCAGCACTTTGTGAAGGAAGTACCACTTTGGCATGTCCAAATGGTATCCATTTTCTACAGTGCTTTCCTATGCCCAAATAACCATCCTCCACCAAATGCCAGCTCAATCCATTCATTATTTTGAGCCCAGCTTCAACATTCGTATTTATGTCCAGTGTGGTACTTTGTAAAGCAAGTACCACCTAGGCTCCTCCTTTTGAGGTGAAAATTTGTCAAGACGGTCTTCTTAGTAACTGATCATCCTCAGCCAAAACTCACGCCCATTAGCCATGTGCATTTCCCGTACCGCAAATCAAACACTTGGCTGCTTATTCATGTTTGAGCATCGATCGGTCTCCTCGTGAGAATCTTATGTTGTGATTTTCTTCCTAGCACCTACCTGGGGAGTCCCCAACCCACTAGACATGCCTAGGACGCCCAGAACACATGGCAACGCCACGGTCACGCGGTGACCACGCGGCGGGCATGCGAGCTTACGCGCTCTAGAGTTGGGGCCCTCAGCCACCGTCCAAACCTCGATGTATCACCATCAAACCATGTATTTCTGATTAAATAGATACTTATTTACCTAGAAATGATTTTTGGAAAAAATAAATAGCAAATTATGAGGCAGCTTCAGTTCAAATTTGACCCACGTCCATCTGAATCGATGCTAATTTGTCTTTTTCACAAGAGGTGGATCAAAAATTTTCACACCCAACCATTTTGTCAATTGTGCATTAAATATGGCCTAGTATTTTATAAAATTGATTAGGTCCAATTTTCCAACAAATATATGGTAGGTCCTTCACAAAAAAAACTGATTTCACGCACTCGAAAAATGGAAAATGGTTTTTTGGTCCAAATAAAATGAAAACTTCCTTAAGCAACATTGTTTGCCATTCCAATATGCACCCTTGTGCACAATATGAGATCATTTGAACAAACTATGCAATGAATGTGGCCACAAGATTGATCATTTGGCTTGAAAGCCATGAATCTTCACACTTGATAGCTCATTTCTGAGAACAGTTTTTGAAAATAATTACCGTATTACAAGTTTATTATTTTTCCTGGAAACTTGGTCACATATAATGACACCATGCGATGGTTTCCCAATTTTACGATTTATTTTTAATTTTTTATGCCCGTTTCAAAATGCGGTCAAAACGGCGGGCTTGACCGTTCCTAGCTAGTGGTTGAATCTTGGAATTTTTTTGGTGTTTCTCTGATTAAATAGATACTTATGTACGCAAAAATGATTTTTGGAAAAAATAAATAGCAAACTATGAGGCAGCTTTAGTTCAAATTTCACCCGCTTCCAACCAAATTGGCGGGAATTTGTCTTTTTCACCAGAGGTGGATCAAACATTTTAACACCCAACCATTTGGTCAATTGTGCATTAAATATGGCCTAGAATTTTATAAAATTTATTAGGTCCAATTTTGCAACAAATATATGGTAGGTCCTTCACAAAAAAACTCATTTCAGGCACTCGGAAAATGGAAAATTAATTTTCCGTGCAAAGAAAATGAAAACTTCCTTAGGCAACATTATTTGCCATTCCAATATGCACCCTTGTGCATGATATGAGATCATTTGAACAGACTATGCCATGAAAGTGGCCATAAGATTGGTCATTTGGCTTGAAAGCCATGAATCTTCATGCATGATAGCTCATTTCTGGGAACACTTTTTAAAAATAATTGCCATATTACAATTTTATTATTTTTCCTGGAAACTTTGTCACATATAATGACACAATGCGAAGGTTTTGCAATTTTTTGATTTTTTTTTTGAATTTTTTATGGCCCTTTCAAAATGCGGTCAAAACGGCGGGAATGACCATTCCTAGCTAGTGGTTGAATCTTGGAATTTTTTGGTGTTTCTCTGATTAAATAGATACTTATGTACCTAGAAATGATTTTTGGAAAAAATAAAGAGCAAACTATGAGGCAGCCACAGTTCAAATTTGACCCGTTTCCAACTGAATCGGCGGAAATTTGTCCTTTTCACCAGAGGTGGATAAAAACTATTGAAACCCAACCATTTGGTAAATTGTGCATTAAATATGGCCTAGTATTTTAGAAAATTGAGTTGGTCCAATTTGGCAATAAATATATTGTAGGTCCGTCACAAAAAAACTCATTTCGGGCACTCGGAAAATGGAAAACAAATTTTCTGTGCAAAAAACTCATTTCCGACGACACCTTTTTACAGATATTTATCTTATTCCATGTTGTTATTTTTTCTGAAAACTTGTTAAAATTTGGTGACACAATTTTCCATTTGTTTTAGAATTTCTCAGATCATAAAGTAGCTTAAATGATTTTAACACATTATTTAGTCAACTACGACCAATTTAGATGGTCATAAAATCGTACTGCAGTCTGATTGGTCGTGGACATATCACGCGGATCGTGCACCCAACACCGTCGGATGCTCGGGGATCCAACGGCTGTCCTCAACCTTCTTCCACACCAACCCCGAAACCCTAGATGGTCATTTTGCATCCACCCCCCCCCCCCCCCCCCCCCCCCCCCCGCCTCCTTTCTTTCCACATCCATCCATCGATCCCCTTCCAGATCCCCCGTCTCCTCGCTGTCTTGCCCGATGGAGAGAGCTCACCTCATCCCCTCCAGATCCATCGCCGCCGCCGCCACCTCCCTCCGCCGGAGCTCGCCATCGTTCATGGCCTCACCACCCAACTGAACCAACCATCCCACCACACACTCTCACCTCGTTACCGACGCGTCACCGCCGTCCCCCACGAATGGTGTCGTCCCCACGATCTGGATCCCCACGAACCAGCCGCTAGCGATCACATCCACTCTGCCGCCGGCGCCACCTCCACTCCCTCCCCTCCCCTCCCCTTCTTAGCTGGAGATCCCCTCCTCTCCAATCCCACACGCGCTCCACAGCCGAACCCCGCGACTCCCCGCCCTCCGCCTGCCCGAGCCCCTCGCTCCTTCTCCACCAGGCCCTCCACCTTCGCTTGCCTTGACCTTGTCGTCGTTGGGGATGGAGTCGTCGGGCTCACGGCCGAGCTCCACAAGGGGGAGCTCGTGCGCACCCACGACGATCCTGAGCTCAAAGCCGGCTTCTGCTTCCTCTACATACACGGACGCCCTGGAAGTACACCCCTCCGACCACTTTGGTACATGCTTATAGTATAGGTTGGCTTATCAGCAGTCTCTCACTCATAACTTTCAGGACCAGAGGAGCACAATTTGCTGCATAGCCAAGTCAGACAATCTTAAGCATAAGCAACACTATAGGAACATTTTACCCATATTTGGGTCAAGAATTTGACCCCACTAGTTTAAGCATGAAATGTATTCTATAGCAGCTGCAGTGCCTTTTGTTAAGCACTATGTGCTCATAGGGACTGATGATCAAAGTATGGCTTGAAGGTAATCATCACCCATCTGCTGCTGCCACACTGATATTAGAGTAGTCAGCAGCACTGCTTCTCTTGTCTTGGTGACAAGGCAGCAGCGAGCAGCGCAAGAATGTGGCCTTGTCGTTTAATAATCGATCACATATTATATATATATATATGTATATATGTATAAATAAATAAATGAATTGGGGATATGGGGTCTTTGTTTTGTGCCTTTTTGGGCTCTACTTTTTTAATTGTGGAGTATGGCAGCGATGGATGTACTAGCAGCACAAATATATGCGCCCGGTAATGATTGAGGTGGTGAACCGATTCGACACCGAACGGAAAGCAGGATCCCCTAGAATTTCTAGCTAATATATTACTACAGAATGAATCAACTACTCTCATGGTCGATCCCATCCCATCTAGTATTATTTACCGTCTATCTGTCTGTATGTATTTACTCTGAACAAAATTCAGTCTGCACATCTGCATCTGGATTGCACAAGTACAGATACATCCGCCCCTGCTATTTTCTTGTTATACATTACATAGATGCATACATATGCCAGACTATTTCTGTGTCTGTCTGTCTTACCTCTCAAGGATGCATATCTCTTTTGTATGTATTGAATTTTGTAACAATTTCATTTTCCTCATACTTACATGATGTTGCGCTCGCTACTCACATGTTTACTGATGCCGCAACAAAGGACTATATGTGGTTTCTTCAGTGGGGCTGTCACTGTCGCTCCTCATGTTCAATAACATTTCAGCATTGGACATGCTAGTCACCCAAGCCAAGCCTCGCATCGCTTCAACAAAGCGATACTTCTTCCAATCCACCCCTGCTTCGACTCTGCTCTTTTTTCCACCTTCTCTTATTTAAGCTAAGAAAGATTCTGAGTTTGCATCCATCTCATTACACTAGCTAGCACAATATATTAGTTAACGCAACTCTACTACATATCAATTTCCCTTACTGGATTGGTTCTATATTTTTAAAGTTGTTTCGTGGTGCATGAGCCCAACCTGAAGAAATATAGGCTTATGATGACTATTTTCCTTCTTAAGTAATCATAGTTGTTGGCTTCGGTAGCTTGCTGAATATGCTTTAGTTATATATAGAAATGACGTGCCTTCTATGCTTAAATGACTGTTTGGCTCAATATAATTGTTGACATGAATATCTTGACTTCCCAAAAAAGTATAGGACTGTACCTATGCATACAGATAATCCTAACAAAATTGAAAATAAAAATTGAAGCATAAAATAAGCAATAAGTGGCTGATTTTTATTTGCATGTTAAGCGGAAAGTTGTAACTAAGGCCTATATATTACGAAATATTGTCACATGTCCGAGCTTCTACTGTTGTTAGGGACATCGTAGTGTGATCTTCATGATTTTTCGCTTGAAGATGTACTGATTCATTAGTCAAGCAGAGACCGAAGTCATCTTTTGCTACTGTTAGCTCTATGGATGTGTATTTACCTGCAACTTCTGCCAGCTCTAACTTGGTAATATAGCAGTTCAATTCAGTCAATCTGTTGGAACTAGTTTATCTATTACTTGTATCCGATTTCATATCCTGCAATATGCCATCGTTGACTTTCTTAGGTACATAATTGTTATGTCTTGCAATCTGGTATTGATGATTGTCAATGTATTCATTTATACCTTTCTAGTGTACCTTGTATGTGACCCAGCTGATCTTTATATCAATGCTCTGTTTCCAATAGATGTATGTTGATGCCTGATGGCTGATTCCTTAAAACTTCACTGTTGCAGCAGTAGCATTTTTCCTTAGTGCATAGATGTATGAGCGATCACTTATGTTAGAAACCTTGCTCTCTTTCCCAGGAACCATTGTGGTATGAATCACTACTTGGGCAGGAGAGGAAAGACTGTTGGTGTCTCCAAGAAGCAATAAACTGCTTCACAAAGATCCCCGCATAGCTTCACTACTACTGTGTTGGTCCATTTCCAGAATCTTAAGGAGTGTTCTTGCACTAGTAGAAAAAGGGTCAAACGTGAAGCACATTAGTGCCGGTTTGATTTTGGCCCGGTACTAATGGTACCACTAGTGCAGGTTCGAACGGATTTGCATTAATGCCGGTTCGTGTTGAACCTTTAGTACCGGTTCGTGGCACGAACCGGTACTAAAGGGTTGGTGGCAGGCTGGCGTCAGGCCGGGGCCCCACGATCACCATTAGTACCGGTTCGTGGCACGAACCGGTACTAAAGGTCTAACCTTTAGTACCAGTTCGTGCCACGAACCAGTACTAAAGGGGTCTGACCTATAGTACCGTTTTGTGACACAAACCGACACTATAGGGCAATTTTCAAACTCTACCCCCCCCCCCCCGTGTGTCGCCATTTCAGTTCTGAAAAAATCAAAAGAAAATGATAAAAACTTCAAAAAATAAAATCCTCTGAGAGGTAGTTATATTACTACATCTACTAGTTAGGAAAATTTGAAAACTACAATTTGGCAAATGTAAAACGGCTATAACTTTTGCATACGATGTCGGAAAAAACGTATAATATATCAAAAAATTCAGCACGAAAATCTGCATCCGATGGAGACCGCCTATGGCCTGTTTGGAATTTTTTAGAATCCTCAAATTCCAAAAGGAAAAAAAAGATATGGTCAAATTTCAGTTTTTTTAAAAAATTGGTTAAATCTGGTCAAACTACTTATTCAAGAAGTATTAATGTTAATACATAATTATTCAAGAATATTAGTGTTACTAAATAATTATTTCAATTTCTTGAATTTTTGTCAAATCTGGTCAAACTATGGTCAAACTGTGGTCAAACTATGGTCAAACTTATTTAAGAAATATTAGCGTTACTAAATAATTACTGTTTTTTAGAATAATAGTTTCAAACTCAAACGGTGAAATGTGTGACTTCATGCTCAAGCTAAACTCCTAAGGGTTAATAGGATTGACATCCTACTATTGTCAGGAAAACAACAAGTGCAGACTCGGAAACGAAGGAGAATAGAACCCAAAAGTTAAGCGTGCTCGGGCTAGAGTAGTGAGAGGGATGGGTGACCGGTCGGGAAGTTAGATGATTTGGAATGAGTGATCCACACTTGAGCAGTTAAGAGAGGTGATTAGAGAATAAATCATCAAATAATTCAGAAAAATAAAAAAAATCAAAATCAAATTTTTTTTCCAAAATTTTCAAAAAAAAATTCAAAAAAAAAACCTTTAGTACCGGTTGGTAAGACCAACCGGTACTAAAGGTCACCCATACCAGGGCGCGAGCTCACGCCACGTGGTGGCACTTTAGCGCCGGTTCGTGTCGAACCGGTACTAAAGGGGGGGGGCTTTAGTGACCACACTTTAGTGCCGGTTATGGAACCGGCACTAAAGGCCCTTACAAACCGGCGCTAAAGCTCCGTTTTTACTAGTGTTGTTTAGACGATTAATTTGGATGATGCTTTTTCTTAAGGAGAGGCTCAAGAAGATCAGGTATAAACTCCTCCCCCTCTTGTTTGTTTTTGCTTCATACTATTTGGTGGTTGATACATTACTGTGCAAGTTCTATGGTATGTGAGTTCTTTCTGTTGCTGCAAGCATTGACACAATATGTCATGTGCAGGGAGCTCCGCATCCGAGTTTCAGCCATCCTCTACAGCAAGGAGCTCTGGACCAAAGGAGCAAGCAGCGCTGCTAGTTCCTTGAAGCCAGATCGAGTAAGATGGCGCACCATGGCGTGTGGTGGTGTATTTTGCTTCCGAGAACAATACTATTTATTTGAAGTGAGATGTACTCTTCTAGTGCCTTGCAAAAAATTGAATGATGAAGGGTCATGTACTGTCTATGTTGTAGTGAACTGTAGTAGGAGTGAAACGAAAATTTATGTGCTGTTGTATGTGCTATTTACATGTAATATCTTGTGTACATTTTACTTGAACATTAAATTCTTTACAGAAAAAATGTTCTTACAGGACCTGATAGTGGCCACGGCCCAAATATACTCTACTATTAAGATGCCTTGGCCAAAAATAACCTGGGCTAAAAAGTTATTCAGAAGTACTATAAGAAGGCCTCGACTCAAATAGAAAATAGAAACAAAAAGGAAACAAACTCTGTGGAAAGGTAAAGGCCCATGATAGAAAAGACCCAAAAACATCTAGGAAAAAAATCATAAATAGGACAAATTGTTGGGCTAGGCCCATGTAGAAAGTAGAATTGTACCGGGCTGAATCTTGTGCCACATCAGCTTGCCACATTGGATGCCTACGTGGCCTGGGGAGGTTGCTAGTGACCAAAACGCCATAGTGGACATATTTTGGTCATAAACGTCTACGACCATTCCAGAAGAAAGGTCGCTATAGTCAGTTTACGACTGCCAGCTTTTGACCTTCTGTTTTTGGTCATAAAAAGGTCACAAATGAAAAACCATGACCTTTCAGTGACCAATAGTGGTGGTCACAAGTTGACATATTTCTTGTAGTGTCAATGAACAATCCAGCGATTCCTCCTCCGACTCGACTCTTTCACCACCTGGGTATGCCTCTCTTCTCCCTCTCTAGTTATGATTTGGAATGAAGGATTTTAACCCGGTGGTCGATTTGAGTCCTTTCTATCCCTAGTAGCTCCCTAGGACCATATGGTGCTACTAATGGAGCGGGGTGGCTAAAGATCTACCTGCTCATCGTCACCATCAATCTCCATGCGTGAAGTTAGTTGCATTTGAATGTGTGTATAGTGGGAGGAAGTTTCTGGCATGTGCAGAGAAGGTTAGCCCCACTTTCGTTGTTACAAATCATTTGTTACATGTGATTCAGATACTGTCACTATGCTATGTTATTCTGGATGTTAAGACAGTGTCATAGTTTGTACCTAGTATCTAAAAATGTTGACATCTCATTACCGGTGCCATTAGAAAATTATTTGGCACCGCTTCAGCAGTTTGTGTAGCCAACTTTGGCCCACACATCTGAGCAGCTGATAACCCACAAGTATAGGGGATCGCAACAGTTTTCGAGGGTAGAGTATTCAACCCCAAATTTATTGATTCGACACAAGGGGAGCCAAAGAATATTCTCAAGTATTAGGAGCTGAGTTGTCAAGTCAACCACACCTAGAAACTTAGTATCTGCAACAAGGTGTTTAGTAGCAAAGTAATATGATAGTGGTGGTAACGGTAACAAAAGTAAAGACAGTAAAAGTAATGTTTTTGGTATTTTGTAATGATTGTAACGGTAGCAGCGGAAAAGTAAATAAGGGTAAACCAGTATATGGAAAACTCGTAGGCACCGGATTAGCGATGGATAATTATGACGGATGTTGTTCATCATGTAGCAATCATAATATAGGGTGACACAGAACTAGCTCTAGGTCATCAATGTAATGTAGGCATGTATTCCGTATATAGTCATACGTGCTTATGGAAAAGAACTTGCATGACATCTTTTGTCCTACCCTCCCGTGGCAGTGGGGTCCTATTGGAAACTAAGGGATATTAAGGCCTCCTTTTAATAGACAACCGGAACAAAGCATTAGCACATAGTGAATACATGAACTCCTCAAACTATGGTCATCACCGGGAGTGGTCCCGATTATTGTCACTTCGGGGTTGTCGGATCATAACACATAGTAGGTGACTATAGACATGCAAGATAGGATCTAGAACACACATATATTCATGAAAACATAATATGTTCAGATATGAAATCATGGCACTCGGGCCCTAGTGACAAGCATTAAGCATAGCAAAGTCATAGCAACATCAAACTCAGAACATAATGGATACTAGGGATCAAACCCTAACAAAACTAACTCGATTACATGATAAATCTCATCTAACCCATCACCATCCAGCAAGCCTATGATGCAATTACTCACGCACGGCGGTGAGCATCATGAAATTGGTGATAGAGGATGGTTGATGATGACGACGGCGACGAATCCCCCTCTCCGGAGCCCTAAACGGACTCCAGATCAGCCCTCTCGAGAGAGATTAGGGCTTGGCGGCGGCTCCGTATCATAAAACGTGATGATTTCTTCTCTTTGATTTTTTTCTCCCCGAAAACCCATATATGGAGTTGGAGTTGGCGTCGGAGGGCCACCAGGGGGCCCATGAGGTAGGGGGGCGCGCCCAGGGAGGGGGGGGGATGCCCCCCACCCTCGTGAGCGGGGTGTGGGCCCCCTGGTCTTCATCTTTTGCGAGGATTTTTCTTTATTTTTTCTAAGGTGTTCCATGGAGTTTCAGGTCATTCCGAGAATTTTTATTTTCTGCACAAAAAATAACACCATGGCAGTTCTGCTGAAAACAGCGTCAGTCCGGGTTAGTTCCATTCAAATCATACGAGTTAGAGTCCAAAACAAGGGCAAAAGTGTTTGGAAAAGTAGATACGACGGAGACGTATCAACTCCGCCAAGCTTAAACCCTTGCTTGTCCTCAAGCAATTCAATTGACAGACTGAAAGAGAAAAAGAAAAACTTTTACAAACTTTGTTTGTTCTTGTTGTTGTAAACATGAAAAGCCAGCATTCAAGTCTCAACAAATATTATGAACTAACCATACACACAATGACACGTAGGTCTCACAGTTACTCATATTAATAGCATAATCAGCTAGCGAGCCATAATAGCAAAACTCGGATGACAACACTTTCTCAAAATAATCATAACAGGATATAACAAAATGGTATCTCGCTAGCCCTTTCTGAGACCGCAAAACTTAAATGCAGAGCACCTTTAAAGATCAAGGACTGACTAAACATTGTAATTCATGGTAAAAGAGATCCAGTCAAGTCATACCCAATATAAACCAATAATAATGAATGCAAAGAACTGTGTGCTCTCCAGCGGGTGCTTTTTAATAAGAAGGGTGATGACTCAACATAAAAGTAAATGGATAGGCCCTTCGCAGAGGGAAGCAGGGATTTGTGGCGGTGCCAGAACTCGATTTTGAAATAGAGATAAATTATATTTTGAGCAGCATACATTCATTGTCAACATAACAACTAAAAGACGACGATATCTTCCATGCTAAACAGATTATAGGCGGTTCCCAAACAGAATGGTAAAGTTTATACTCCCCTTCCTCCACAAGCATCAATGCATGGCTTGTTCGAAACAACGAGTGCCTCCAACATTCAACAGGTCCCAAGGGGAGTTTTGTTTGCAGTTATTTTGATTTAGTTTGCACAAGGCATGGGACTGGGCATCCCGGATACCAGCCATTTTCTCTTGAATGAGGAGCGGAGTCCACTCCTCTTGAGAATAACCCGCCTAACACGGAAGATAAGGGCAGCTCTAGTTGACATATGAGCTATTCGAGCATTAAAAACAGAATGTTTATTTGAAGGTTTAGAGTTTGGCACACACAAATTTACTTGGAACGGCAGGTAAATACCGCATATAGGTAGGTATAGTGGACTCATATGGAATAACTTTGGGGTTCAAGGAGTTTGGATGCACAAGCAGTATCCCCACTTAGTACAGGTGAAGGCTAGCAAAAGATTGGGAAGCGACCAACTGAGAGAGCGCGACAACAGTCGTAAACATGCATTAAAATTAATTCACACCGAGTACAAGCATGAGTAGGATATAATCCACCATGAACATAAATATCATGAAGGCTATGTTGATTGGATTCAACTACATGTGTGAACATGTGCCAAGTCGAGTCACTCAATGCATTTAAAGGAGGATACCACCCCATCATACCACGTTATAATCATTCTAATAGCATGTTGGCACGCAAGGTAAACCATTATAACTCATAGCTAATAAAGCATGGCACAAGCAACTATATTCTCTAAATGTCATTGCAAATATGTTTACTTCATAATAGCTGAATCAAGAATGATGAATCATCATATTTACAAAAACAAGAGAGGTCGAGTTCATACCAGCTTTTCTCTTCTCAATAAGTCCATCATATATCATCATTATTGCCTTTCACTTGCACGACCAAACAGTGTGTATAATAATAAGAGTGCACGTGCATTGGACTAAGCTGGAATCTGCAAGCATTCAACTCAAGAGAGAAGACAAGTAATATGGGCTCTAAGTTTAAATAATCAATCATGCATGTAAGAGCTACTAAGCATTTTCAATATGTTCTTCTCGACCCCTAGAGAAAGAAAAAGCAATAAAGACTATTTACACCAGAAAGCTCCCTACAAGTAAAAGAAGAACGGGAAATATTTTTGGGGTTTTCTTTTTAATTCTACTACAAGCATAAAAAGTAAACTAACTAATTTTTTTGGTTTTCCTTAAATTTTATCAAACATACAAGAAGAAAACAAAAAAAGGAATTTAAACTAGCATGGATAATATAATGAAAGAGTATGAGCACCGACATCTAGCAATGAGTGTGTGTGAACATAAATGTAATGTTGGTGGGAAATACATACTCCCCCAAGCTTAGGCTTTTGGCCTAAGTTGGTCTATTGCTAGGGATGGCCTGGCAGATATCCGTAGGTGAAGCTGGGGTCGTAGTGTGACGAAGAAGACTCTGACTGCCACTGGCTGGCAGCCTCCTCCGGATCCCAAGAATAAACAGATAGTCGTGGAGGCTCATATTGCGGCACCGGCTCCAGGGCTGGTGCAGGGTTCCGATAGGGTTCCGTTGCGCTATCATACTCTTATAATCTAAATAAACACGGGGCGGCGTTGTTTCTTCTTCCTCCTCATGCCTAATAGGTATTTCAAAATGTTCAGCTAGGCGTGAAGCATAAATGCCTCCAAAGATGGGGCCCTTAGTATGGTTCAGGCTTAACCGTCTAGCAACAATTCCACCCATACTAACAGAGTTATTGCGGTATAAACCATGGAGCAAAATAATAATATCAGGAATACTAAGGTTCCCACAGTTCCCGCGTCCAATCAAGCAACGACTAGCAAATAAGGCAAAGTAGTGTAAAACAGGATAATGTATGCTAGTGATCCTTGCATCAGAAACCTTCCTGGTTTCTCCTACCGTGATGGTGTTAACAAAAGATTCTAATTCGTTACGGTGGGGTTCATCTAAGGTGCCCTCAAAGGGTATTCTGCAAACCTCGCAGAATTCTGCTAAAGTCATCTCTTTAGCAACTTCATATAAATGAAACTCTACTGTTGGAGGTGATTTCTTAGGGAAAAATTAGAAGTTTTGCACAAAAGTATTTGTGAGTAAGAGATACTGATGACGTTGGTCGTGGAGGAAGTTGGTGAGGCCAGCATTCTCAATCAATAAATAGAAATCTTCATGAATCCTAGCTCTCCTCAAGAAGTCATCGGAAGGCCATTCACAAGGACGAACCTCCGCGGTGCGAGGTAAATTAAATTTGGGCTTCTCCTATTCTTCCTTTTGTTTTTCCTTAGAGCTTCGGCTCGACGAGCCCCTCAAAAGTCTCTTCATTATTTCTGAAACAATCTGAAATTTTTACTAACTTCAAATAAAAGTGAACCAACTCCAATAAAATTGATAGTAACAACTCCCACAAGTGCCTAGGGCCTAAACAAAGCACTAGAACTACTTGGAACCATATAAATTTGACATGTAAGCTCAAGAACATGGTCATCTATGCAGCACAAATTTGCAATGAATAAAGCACTAGAAAAAAAAACTAATTGGACCAATGGAGGAGTCACATACCAAGGAACAATCTCCCCAAGAAGTTTTGCGAGAGATTCTTTGAGCAAGGAGATCGAAAATCACAACAACGGGGGCTAGAACTCGTGCTTGAGTTGGTTTTTCGTGTTTGTGTGAGGCAGAGAAAGAAGATGGGTGCAAGAATAAGTGGAGGAGGGCCACCGTGGGCCCACGAGGCAGGGGGCGCACCCAGGGGGGTAGGGCGCGCCCTCCACCCTCGTGGCCAGGTGGCAGCTCCCCCCGTGTTAATTTTTGCACAGTAAATTCTCAAATATTCCCGAAAAAATCATATTAAATTGGCATGGCATTCTGAGGACTTTTATTTTCGGGATATTTTTATATTGCACGGATAAGTCAGGAAATAGACAGAAAAATATTATTTTACTTTATTTCTACTAAATAACAGAAAATATAAAGAGGGTACAGAAGGTTGTGCTTCTAGTTTTATCCATCTCATGATCATCAAAATGAACCCACTAACAAGGTTGATCAAGTCTTGTTAACAAACTCATTCCGAATAATCCCGGAATCGGAGAAATTTCGAATGACACTAAGTTACCTCAACGGGGATATGAAAATCCCCAACAATAAGAATATCATACTTTTTCTTGACAGTAGGGAGAGGAAATTCGAAACCTCCAAACATAATCGATGGAACTTTTCCAATAGAGTTGATACTATAAACTTGAGGTTGTTTCCTTGGAAAATGTACCGTATGCTCATTGCCATTAACATGAAAAGTGACATTGCCTTTGGTGCAATCAATAACAGCCCCTGAAGTATTAAGAAAAGGTCTTCCAAGAATAATAGACATACTATCATCCTCGGGAATATCAAGAATAACAAAATAGTAACATTTGCAACTAAAACAGGCACATCCTCACAAATACCGACAGGTATAGTAGTTGATTTATCAGCCATTTGCAAAGATATTTCAGCAGGTGTCCACTTATTCAAGTCAAGTCTACAATATAAAGAGAGAGGCATAACACTAACACCGGCTCCAAGATCACATAAAGCAGTTTAACATAATTTCTTTTAATGGAGCATGGTATAGTAGGTACTCCGGGATCTCCAAGTTTCTTTGGTATTCCACCCTGAAAGGTGTAATTAGCAGGCATGGTGGAAATTTCAGCTTCAGGTATCTTTCTTTTATTAGTAATAATATCCTTCATATACTTAGCATAAGGATTTGTTTTGAGCACATCAGTTAATCGCATACGCAAAAAGATGGGTCTAATCATTTCAGCAAAGCGCTCAAAATCCTCATCATCCTTTTTCTTGGATGGTTTCGGAGGAAAAGGCATGGGTTTCTGAACCCACGGTTCCCTTTCTTTACCATGTTTCCTAGCAACGAAATCTCTTTTATCATAACATTGATTCCTTGATTGTGGATTATCAAGATCAACAGCAGGTTCAACTTCTACATCCTTATCATTACTAGGTTGAGCATCAACATGAACATTATCATTAACATTATCACTAGGTTCATGTTCATCACCTGATTGTGTTTCAGCATCAGAAACAGAGATATCATTTGGATTCTCAGGTGGTTCAGCAATAGGTTCACTAGAAGTTTGCAAAGTCCTATCATTTTTCTTTTTCTTCCGTTTAGAAGAACTAGGTATATCAATATTGTTTCTCTTAGAATCTTGCTCGATTCTCTTAGGGTGGCCTACAGGATACAAAGGTTCCTTAGTCATTCTACCAGTTCTAGTAGCCACTCTAACAACATAATCATTTTTCTTACTATTCATTTCATCAAGCACTTGTTTCTGAGGTTTAATTACTTGTTCTACTTGAGTGGTAACCATAGAAGCATGTTTGCTAACAAGTTTAAGTTCACCTCTAATATCAGCCATATAATCACCCAAGCATTTAATCATAAAGGTATTCTGTTTTAATTGTCTACCAAAATAAGCATTAAATTCATCTTGCTTAAACATAAAGTCATCAAACTCATCCAAGCACTGACTAGCAATTTTAGTAGGAGGGACTTCAGCTTTATCATATCTATGGAGAGAATTTACCTTTACTACCTCTGTCCGGATATCGGGAGGTTCTTCATTAAATAAGTAATTGAGATCATATATTTCTTCAATAGGAGGTAAATTCTTAACATCTTCAGCTTTAATACCTTTTTCTTTCATAGATTTATTTGCCTCTTGCATATCTTCGGGGATGAGAAATAGAACACCTCTCTTCTTCGGAGTTGGTTTAGGAATAGGCTCAGTAATTGGCTCTGGAACTGGCTCAGGAGGTGGCTCGGGAGGTGCCCAATTATTTTCATTAGCCAACATATTATTCAATAGAATTTTAGCGTCATCCGGTGTTCTTTCCCTGAAAAGAGAACCAGCACAACTATCCAGGTAATCTATGGAAGCATCAGTTAGTCCATTATAAAAGATATCAAATATTCCAGGTTTCTTAAGAGGATGATCAGGCAAAGCATTAAGTAACTTGAGAAGCCTCCCCCAAGCTTGTGGTAGACTCTCTTCTTCAATTTGAAGAAATTATATATTTCCCTCAAAGCAACTTGTTTCTTATGAGCAGGGAAATATTTAGCAGAGAAGTAATAAATCATATCCTGGGGACTTTGCCCACAACCATGATCAAGAGAATTATACCATATCTTAGCATCACCCTTTAATGAGAACGGAAATATCTTAAGTAAATAAAGGTAGCGCGATCTCTCATTATTAGTAAACATGGCAGCTATATCATTTAACTTAGTAAGATGTGCCACAACAGTTTCAGATTCATAGCCATAAAAAGGATCAGATTCAACAAAAGTAATTATATCTGAATCAACAGAAAAATCATAATAGTCCTGATCAGGAACAAAGATAGGTGAAGTAGCAAAAGCAGGGTCGGGTTTCATTCTACCTCTAAAAGATTCTTTACTCCATTTAATTAGCAATCTCTTAAGTTCCTGTCTATCCTGGCAAGCAAGAATAGCTTCAGAAGATTCAGCATCAAAAAGATAACCCTCAGGAATAGCAAGCATAGGATGATCATCACTAACATCATCGTGTTCAGGTTCAATAATTTCTCTTTCTCTAGACCTAGCAATTTGCTCATCAAGATATTCACCAAGTGGCATAGTAGTATCAAGCATAGAAGTAGTTTCATCATAAGTATCATGCATAGTAGAAGTGGCATCATCAATGACATGCGACATATCAGAATCAATAGCAGTAGTAGGTTTAGGTGTCGCAAACTTACTCATAACAGAAGGAGAATCTAGTGCAAGGCTAGATGGCAATCCCTTACCCCCCCCCCCCTCATAGTTGAGGGCAAAATAGTAGTTCGATCATCTTTCAAGTTCTTCATAGTGTCCAGCAGATATAAATCCCAAGTGACTCAAAGAATAGAGCTATGCTCCCCAGCAATGGCACCAGAAAATAGTCTTGATAACCCACAAGTATAGGGGATCGCAACAGTTTTCGAGGGTAGAGTATTCAACCCAAATTTATTGATTCGACACAAGGGGAGCAAAAGAGTATTCTCAAGTATTAGCAGCTGACTTGTCAATTCAACCGCACCTGGAAACTAAGTATCTGCAGCAAGGTGTGTAGTAGCAAAGTAATATGATAGTGGTGGTAAAGGTAACAAAAGTAAAGACAGAAAAAGTAAGGTTTTTGGTATTTTGTAATGATTGTAACAGTAGAAGCGGAAAAGTAAATAAGGGTAAACCAGTATATGGAAAACTCGTAGGCACCGGATTAGTGATGGAAAATTATCCCGGATGTGGTTCATCATGTAGCAATCATAACATAGCGTGACACAGAACTATCTCCAGTTCATCAACGTAAATGTAGGCATGTATTCCGTATATAGTCATACGTGCTTATGGAAAAGAACTTGCATGACATCTTTTGTCCTACCCTCCCGTGGCAGCGGGGTCCTATTGGAAACTAAGGGATATTAAGGCCTCCTTTTAATAGAGAACCGGAACAAAGCATTAGCACATAGTGAATACATGAACTCCTCAAACTATGGTCATCACCGGGAGTGGTCCCGATTATTGTCACTTCGGGGTTGCCGGATCATAACACATAGTAGGTGACTATAGACTTGCAAGATAGGATCTAGAACACACATATATTCATGAAAACATAATAGGTTCAGATCTGAAATCATGGCACTCGGGCCCTAGTGACAAGCATTAAACATAGCAAAGTCATAGCAACATCAATCTCAAAAAATAATGGATACTAGGGATCAAACCCTAACAAAACTAACTCGATTACATGATAAATCTTATCCAACCCATCACCGTCCAACAAGCCTATGATGCAATTACTCACACACGGCGGTGAGCATCATGAAATTGGTGATGGAGGATGGTTGATGATGACAACGGTGACGAATCCCCCTCTCTGGAGCCTCGAACGGACTCCAGATCAGCCCTCCCGAGAGAGATTAGGGTATGGTGGCGGCTCCGTATCGTAAAACGCGATGATTTCTTCTCTCTGATTTTTTCTCCCTGAAAGCCAATATATGGAGTTGGAGTTGGCGTCGGAGGGCCACCAGGGGGCCCACGAGGTAGGGGGGCACCCAGGGGGGGCGCGCCTCCCACCCTCATGAGCAGGGTGTGGGCCCCCTGGTCTTCATCTTTTGCGAGGATTTTTTTTTATTTTTTCTAAGGTGTTCCATGGAGTTTCAGGTCATTCCAAGAATTTTTATTTTCTGCACAAAAAACAACACCATGGCAGTTCTGCTGAAAACAGCGTTAGTCCGGGTTAGTTCCATTCAAATCATATGAGTTAGAGTCCAAAACAAGGGCAAAAGTGTTTGGAAAAGTAGATACGACGGAGACGTATCAGCAGCAAAGCAGTAGAATACTAAATATTTATGGCATGAAGGAACTAGGCAACGGAGCAACTAGGTGCTCCGGAGTCCGGTTCCTTAAATTTTTTTCTCTACATCGGCTCGCCAGTGCAGGGCACCAGTGCGAAATGTAGCAATAGTTGTATTGACACCAATTTTGGCATACATAGTGGACGTCCTTAGTGCTATTAGTTCTATATTATGAAATTTGTGCATGTACACACATGTTACTATCAATTTGATGCCATCCAAACACTTTCGCTATGTTGTTGTAGTTATATTTAGCTTACTCATAAAATGTTCAATTTGTTATTTATAGTACTTGACTAGGAACTTGTAGTGTTGTTGTCTCAGTAGAAATTAATTCATTTGCACATTGATCTTTTTGAGAAGATATGTCATAATTAATCTGTTTCTTCGGTTTTTCAAAATATGTATTTGGTGATTTTCTACGTGGCTAGAAAATCAGCTCCCGATGCACTAAACAGTAAACCCCAGCCGCCCTCCACCGGCGCCCCAACGCCGGTGCGACATCGGAATCACCTTCTTCCTCGTTAACAAGGTAACCAAACATCACCTTTCTTTACAAACCGCTCCTCTCTCTCAATTTCGGATGGTAAAACTTTCGCCAATTTCATTACTCCTTTCCGTAGCAAGAACACCCTAGCTTCAGGGAAAATCCAATTCCATGACCGGGGAATGGTGATCCCAGACCGTAGCCATGCTTGGCGGTTCATCTCGCTTGTCATCAGCTTTATTCCTGCCCAAGATCCTTGCCCGCCTCGGATTCCATGTGGCGCACAAGCTCCAGGGCCTGGAGATCCATATCGTTCAGGAGTCGAGTAAGATGCTCCGAGTCGTGGATTAAGAGAGGATGATGTAGAGAGAAACTAGAGTGAAAAATGATTTGGATGCACTCGACAAGATGGCGGCCATACTAAGGCATGCTCTCGAGGACGCCCAAGACATCTTCGATGATGCTTAGCACAAGAGTGCCCTCAGGTGTTGCCATCACCTCCACCGCCCTTTCTCAGCTTGTGTTTCCCTGTGCATCGTTCGGACACAACCAGCTTGGCTACTACACTGGGCACGCCCACGCACGCCAGAGAAGCCTCATCATCCGGTGACTACAATTGTTGCGGTCTGTGACACTGACTCTAACAATGAGAATAAAGCAGCTTCCTTCGGCTCAGCCGACCTGCTCCCTCTGCAACCCGTGAACTATCCATTTTTTCCATGAGTGCTAGTTCTTTTACCTCATGGACTATGTGAACAAGTTCTCTAAGCTAGGAACACTGATTATTTTGATTTTTGGCCTGTGTCGAAGGAGCAGGTTTCCCTGGATTCCAACTACAGGGGCGACGTTGTCAAAAAACACAACTTCTGGTGCTGACTTTCTTCCCGCGACCAATCTGAACTTCAGTGCCCTCCTTACTTCTTCCTGATGACCCCTGTTCCTCTCAGCGTCCAATTTTAAACACTATAAAGTTGGGAAAATGACTGTTTACGGGATCCAAATATTAAACATTGCAAAAGATGTTGCTATGAGTGTTTCAATTGTTATGTGTGCATTTTCATTTGCTAGAATTTTTTGTATGACATACATGATCGAGGTCATGTGTTCAAGTCCTAGAAACAGCCTGTTACAGAAATGTAAGGAAAGGTTGTGTACAGTAGACCCAAAGTGGTCGGACCCTTCCCCAGACCCTGCGCAAGCGGGAGCTACATGCACCGGGCTGCCCTTTTTTATACATGATCGAGTTTACATCAGGCTTGCGTTCATGCATGCAAAAAATGGCTGTGTGTCTTCGTGCAATGGGTAGTTCTTTTTTCTTTTTGCATATAAAAAGAAAAAAGTTCATTAATTATTTTTGTGTATGTTTTATCATGTAGGAAGCTAATTGTTTTTTTAAATAGAGTAGTTAAAAATTCATTAATTATTTTTTCATTATTTTCCATTACAAATGATAACACCAAAGAAGTCCAGATTGAAAAAAACAAAGAAGTTCAACTTTAAAAAAGTAGAATAGTTCAATGTATATGAAAAATCCAGATTTTCCACGTTACTAAATAAGAAACCAAGAAGTTCAATTTCAAAAAATGGAGTAATTAAATATTTATTACAAAAACACATAATTTTCCAGTTACTAACGAATAAACCAAGAAGTTTAGTTCGAAATAACAAAGAAGTTCATCATTTATTACAAAAACTCCTATTTTCCCATTTCTAAAAATAGACAAAGAGGTTCAAAAATTGAAAAAAATGGAGAGGTTTGATGTCTATAAAATTCAGATTTTTTCCGTTCCTAAAGGGTACCGTCCTTTTTTGCATTTTAATTTTTTTGGAGCAATTCCATTTTAAAAAAGAAAATCAATAATTTCATATTTAAAAACGGAATAGTTTGAGGTATAGAACAAACTCAAGTTCTTCTTTGTTTCCAAGCGAAAATAATGTATGAAGTTCAATTTTAAAAAGGTTGTATGATGTTTATTTAAAAATCATTTTTTTCCTTTTATAAGAATAAATCCTAAGAAGTTCAACCTAACAAACAGAGAAGTTCAGAGATAAAAAACCTAGGATTTACATGCTCAATTTTGATGAGTGTTTTAGGACTTGGGGCTAAAAAAGCATAAAGCAGTTCAAAGTGATAACAGCCTGAGGTGCACATACTACATCATGTGTGTTTCATATGAGAAAAAAGAAATGAAAGGTAAACTCTAAAAAAATGTTGCAAGAAGTTCAAGTGCTTCGCTAGGGGAAGCTCAAAAATACATGTGAGTGAGGTTCATAATGTATTTACACGTGCAAAAACACACAAAAATGTTGTTTTTGTGAATTAAAATAATTATCACAATCCATTAAATTTTAAAATAAAAATGCTCTACATTAAAATGTTTCTCATATTCAGAAACTTTCCATGGTGTATAAATATTCTTATTCCAAAAAATGGTTAAAACAAAATGGAGCATGTGTGTTCGAAACAAAAACTTAACCGTATTAGAAAAAGTTATGGGTTTTCAGTAGGTTTGCAAAGGTATAATATTTGTGAATATCCGATGTATAGGTGGGGAATTACGAACGGAACAATGTGACAGAAGTTCAAGGTGAAAACAACAGGAAGTTCAACTACTACACGGAATGCATTTCAGAAGATAATAAAAGAATACAAAACTAAAAGCCTAAAAGGTTTGTTGCAAAAAGTTCACGTTCTCCACCTTGCATGGTTCAAAAATTATATTTATGAGATGTCCGTCGTTCATTTACATGTTGTTTAAAACGCAAAAAACAACGTCGTTTTGCCATTTTAAAAACTGCTCTCAAACCGCAACGAATTTGTAACACATGTCTACATGAAAAACTTGTTGCTATTCTTAAGCTTTCCGTCGGGTATATTATGTGCACATTTTGATGAACGGTTTAAAATTTTCATGTATACCATTTAAAACACGTTTATATGTATTCAAAAAATTCTTATCTGTTGAAAGAAGTTCATAGTGAAAACAACGAGAAGTTCAAGTATTGCAAGGAATGCATTTCAGGTGAGATTAAAAGTATAGAAATATAAAATCTTAAAAAGTTTGCAGAAAGAAGTTCAAGTGCTCTGTCCATGGAAGTTCAAAAATTCTTGCGAGATAGGTTCACCTTGTATTTCCATCTTCGAAAACACAAAAAGAAAGAGTTTTTTGCGTTCTAAAATAATTCTCTCAATCCACAAAGAATGCAGTTATTATTTGGGAGCAATTTGATTTCAAAAAGAAAACAAATTGCAAGAATGGAAAAAGTTCATGTACTACATAGTGTATGTTTAATATGAGAAAAATGAATTAAAAGGAAGGTCCAATTTTGTTATTGTTATAAGTTCAAGTCCTCGATCGGAGAAAGTTAAAAAATAATATTGTGAGAGAGGTTTGTACAAAATGAATATCATTTGTGTAACACTGACAAATGGATGAGAACATTACAAACAAAAATACGTCACAGAAACTCAACGTGAAAACAAGAGGAAGTTCAACTACTATACTGAATGAATTTCAAATGAAAAACTTTTAAAATTGTCGCAAGTTTGAAAAAAATGATCAATACGGGAAAGTTCCGTGTTTACAACAGCTATCCATCGTAATATCACTTGCTCAATTCCGGTGACTAGATTGAGAGCTACGAGCAACAAAAGCACGTGAAAACAGAGTGAAGTTCAAGTAGACATCCTGAGAAGTTCAAGTTCTTCACGCGGTGCATTTTTGAAGAATCTGTTTCCCGATAAAGTCAGAAGGCATGATCTTGCCGTTTTAGAAATTACATCAAAACGGCTAGGAATCAGAGAAAACCATCTACATGAAAAAGTTTCGGATTTTCCATAGCTTCTCAATTGTATATTATTTGCCCCATTCTGATAAAGTTTGTAGAAATTATGGCGAAAATGCGTTTTACCATTACGAATTTGTAGGAACAATATATACCAAAATGTTTCGAATTTCCTCAAGCTTTCCAACGCCATATGAGGGAGTCCTGGATTAACGGGTCCTCGGACAGCAGGACTATATACATGGGCCGGACTGTTGGGCTATGAAGATACAAGATAGAAGACTTCGTCCCGTGTCCGGATGGGACTCTCCTTGGCAAGGAAGGCAAGCTTGGCGATTCAGATATGTAGATTACTTTCTTTGTAACTGACCTTGTGTAACCCTAGCCCCCTCCGGTGTCTATATAAACCGGAGGGTTTAGTCCGTAGGAAAACAACAATCGTAATCATAGGCTAGCTTTTAGGGTTTAGCCATTACGATCTCTTGGTAGATCAACTCTTGTAATACTCATATTCATCAGGATCAATCAAGCAGAAAGTAGGGTATTACCTCCATAGAGAGGGCCTGAACTTGGGTAAACATCGTGTCCCCCGCCTCCTATTACCATTAGCCTTAGACGCACAGTTCGGGACCCCCTACGCGAGATCCGCCGGTTTGGACACCGACATTGGTGCTTTCATTAAGAGTTCCACTCTGACGTCGAAGAAAGGTTTGATGGCTCACCTTGTTATCAAGGACAACATCACCTCTGGAGGAGCCCTGGCCTCAGGCCAAACCCGCCGGCTGGGCGGCTTCACTATGACCGCCCGTTCGGCCGTCGGGCCGACAAATACTACTCGGGTCATCGAAAATCGCCTCTGCGTCAGCGCAAAATATTCCGAACAGATGGATCCGATGGAGTTATCGTCTTTAAACGAACTCCTCGATCGCATGGCCGCCCTGGGAGTCGCTACGGACTATGGTCGGAAAGGGCTTAAACCCAATCAAAGAGAAATTGAATCTCTGCCGATCACCCATCAAGTAGCGGTAGTAGAGGAGCAATACAACTCTTCCCCTATATTGAGGACGAACTATGTCCGGATTTCCGAGCTCGCCAAGCCGGATACCCGCTCGCAGGAAGACATGTCCTGAACTCCGAACTTAGAATCAGACCATGGGTCGGAAAAATTGGTCGACATCCCTGAGCCCGAACTATTAAGCTCGGAAAATTCTCAAGCTCCGGGTCCCAGATCGAGCCAAGGTTCGGACTTAAATCCACCCACCCACCCAGGTACAAGCGATCTTACCCACATCAGACAACAATCCCAAGAGACAGTCCATCACTTTTGCGCCAGATTGCTCCTTGTCAAGAACAAGGTCAAGGACTGTCGCGATGAAGACGCAATCTCATTATTTTGCAAATATTGCACGAACAAGGGAATCCTCAATGCCATAAATCACCGTCACATATCACACTTTGCTGACTTGGCAACCATAGTACAAAAGTTTCGCGCGATGGAAAGTGCCTGGAAAACTCAGGTAGCATTTTGAGATACACTGGCTTTCACTAAACCCCTCGTCCGATCAAAAAGGGTGTACCCTCGTAAGTTGCTCGATCCAATAAGGAAAAAATCGAGGGATGGCTCGATAGGCCACGCAAAATACACACCACACTAGATATCGTACCAACACACAGCCTTACAGCATGTTGGATACTTCGGCAGGTTGCCAAGAGCGGCGAGGATCTCCTCATCAAAAACACCGCAGAGCAACATCCCATGGAAAACAACAACACTATAGTATTGATGGTCTTCGAGACTTTCTCCTCAAATAACAGGCGCAAGAGATCACTTCGCAGCCTCGCCGAAGTCTGGCTAGTGGCAACAAACCCCTGGAACGACACGGCCATAACTTTCAATGCTAGTGACAAACCTCAATTCAGAACAGTCCGGGCACTAGCCACATTGGTCCTCAGTCCAATCATGGACGGCTTTCGGCTTACCAAAGTGCTCATGGACAGCGGCAACGGACTAGACCTCATTTACGAGGAAACTCTCAACAAAATGGAAATAGATAGGAGCCGTATTGAGCAAAGCAGCACGACCTTCCGAGGAATTATACCCAATCGAGAAGCGCGATGTGCAGGAAAAATCACACTCGATGCGGTACTCGGCACGCTGGAGAATTATCAGTCCGAAGAGATAACCTTCCAAGTGGCACCCTTCAATAGTGGGTATCACGCCCTGTTCGGGCGAGATGCATTTGCCAGCTTCCAAGCCGTACCCCATTACGGGTACATGAAGCTCAAGATGCCCGGGCCCAATGGAATCATCACTCTTGCTAGTGATGCGGACACAACACTCTGCGCCGAAAACAAAACTGCCACCTTGGCCCTTGAGGCATTGTCAGAAGGGCTCGCAGCCGAAGAACAAGTTGCATTACGCTCCACGGTGGACAGGGACGACATAATAGTCGATAAGCGATCCAAATCCATCTCCTTTAAACCAGCAAACAAAATAGTCAAATTCCAAGTCCACCCAACGGACTCCACGAAGACAGCATCCATTAGGGCACAGTTGGACCCCATGGTCGACGCCGCACTGCGGACGTTCCTACGCGAAAACTGGGACATCTTTGCTTGGCATCCTTCGGATATGCCAGGGTCCCACGCAGGCTAGCCGAACACAGCCTAAACATATTAAAGGGATATAAGCTGGTCAAGAAAACACTATGACGCTTTTACGAACCCAAGCAACAAGCTATGGGAGAAGAGCTAGCCAAGTTACTCGAAGCTGCATTCATCAGAGAGATAAAACACCTGGACTGGCTAGCAAACCTGGTGATGGTACAAAAGAAGGATAAATCCTGGCGTCTATGAGTCGATTTCAAAGACCTCAACAAGGCCTGCCCTAAGGATCCCTTCCTCCTCCCCCGCATTGATCAGAGTATCGATGCTACCACAGGACATGACTCATTGTGTTTCCTCGACGCATACTCCGGATACCATCAAATAAAGATGAAGGAGTCTCATCAAGCCGCAACGGCATTTATCACCCCATATGGGCCTTTCTGCTTCAACACAATGCCTTTCGGGCTCAAAAATGCTAGTGCCACCTATCAACGCATGATTCAAACATGCCTGGAGAAACAAATCGGCAAGATAGTTGAAGCATATGTGGATGGTGTAGTCATCAAAAGCAGACACGTCGAATCCTTAATAAACGATTTGTGTCTCACATTCGATTTGTGTCTCACGTCGAATCCTCCGAACATATGACATCAAGCTCAATCCGGAAAAATGTGTTTTCAGCGTTCCCGCTGGAAAGCTTCTAGGCTTCATCGTTCCCAATAGAGGAATTGAGGCAAACCCAGCTAAAATCCGAGCTTTTTCACAGTTGGCTACGCCAACAGACCTTAAACAAATCCAAAAACTAATTGGATGCATGGCAGCATTAAGCTGCTTTATCTCCAAATTGGGAGAAAAGGCATTGCCACTTTATCGCCTTCTTCGATGAACCGAACACTTCGAGTGGACGAACGCAGGAAAAAATAAAGGCTCTTTTAGCTAGCAACCCAATCCTGGCCACGCCGAATGTTGGCGAACCCATGTTGTTATACATAGTGGCAACACACCAAGTTGTGAGTGTGGTGCTCATCGTCGAACGAGAGGAGGACGGACCACTAGTAGAAAAAGGGCCTATAGTCCCGGTTGGTGAGGGCCTTTAGTCCCGGTTCATGAACCGGGACTAAAGGTTCGGTACTAATGCCCTGACCCTTTAGTCCTGGTTCAATCCAGAACCGGGACAAATGGGCCTCCACGTGGCCTGTCGCTGAGCCCAGGCAGGAGGGCCTTTGGTCCCGGTTGGTGGTACCAACCGGGACCAATAGGCATCCACGCGTCAGCATTTCTGTGGCTGGGGTTTTTGATTTTTTTTTTAAAATGGGGGGGGGGGGGTTTGGGGGGTTTTGGGGGGTTAATTTAGGTGTTTCATATATTGTGCTATAGCTAGCTAATTAATGGAGAGAAGTGTCCTCTCTTTTGTCCGTGCTTGGTCGACGCTACGTACCATACATACATACGTATAGAGAGGACTAGCTAGACACGCTAGCTAGCTAGTAAGCAAACAGAAGATCGTCATGAACATATATGCATACAGAGAGAAGTGATATCGACCACCTCTCCTTCTCCGAGAGATTGGTCGAACAAACAAGTTCTCGTATATCTATCCGGCACTACCGGCTACATATATACAATAATTATCTTTTACAAATATATAATCTCCTAAAATACGGACGCGTGGTCCACATAGTATTCTCCGTCTTCAGCGATCACGTGGTCAAGAAAGAATGCCGCCAATTCCTCTTGAATTGCTCGCATGCGATCTGGTGCTAGGAGTTCATCCCGCATCCGAAACATCTAATTATAAGAAGGGGGTCAATACATATATATATATATATATATATATATATATATATATATATATATATATATATATGAATGAATGAAACTCAACACAAATGATGGTAATAAAATAAAATTGTGAATATTGTTATTTACGCACTTCATATTGTTTGTCGGAGTAGCCCCGCTCACAGGTCGTGTGGCGGATGGACTCGCAAATGTAGTATCCACAGAAATCATTCCCTTGTTCCTGCCACAACCACTTTACATGAAATAGAGGTCAATCAAACTGATAATTAGCAAGCATGCTAAATGGTATTGATGAAACTAGCGCTTGAATCACTAGGAGATGCCTGGAATATGCTACTATATAGTACTTACTTTCGGGTGCCTAAATTGCAGCTTCTTCGGTAGTCCCGGAGCTTTTTTGGTGAATTTTCTCCAAGCCCTGCCATACAAAGAAAACAATTACTTGATATCAGAAATGAACAAAGTTGCTGATATGGTGGATAATGATCGATTTAACTTACTTCTCGAGCATTTCAGTCATGTCCGCATACTCCTTGGGATCTTTTCGCTTGGAGTCTAAGACAGTTACTATTCCCTTCTCAAGCTTAATCTCTAGGAGAATATAGTGGTAGCTGCGCACACATGCATAACTCATCAATATTACATTACTATAACCTGGACTAATAAGGAAACCGAATATGCCACAAGACAGTAACACTCACTTGAAGTTGTAAGGAAAGAGTATTATATCTTTGTGTTCATTTATTTCCAACGATCGTAGCAAGTTGGCCTCGGTTTCTTGGGCACGATATTGAACCTCAGTTGCATCTATGAGATACGTGTTAATGAACCCAATATCTCCCACTTGTCTTTTCTTCAATTCGGCGATCTTCAATCTGCATAATATAGTGAGGATAATTATAAATACATGCAAATGAAAGGGCTGAGTTATATAGAGAGACTTAATGACGGAAGTAGTACTACTTACAGACAGTAGGAGGTGACCGTTGCTTTATCGATGGCCAATTGATTGAAAAACTGATAGAACTCGTCAAATGGAATAGGCAACAGTTCAATTCCAAGGAGGTCATGCTCCTTTTTAACTCTCATATACAAAGTATTCCTCCCCTCAGACTCTTTGCAGGTTTTCATGTACCAATCATGCTATCTTCACATCATCGTTGATAGAGAACTTTCATCTTTGACGAGAGGCTTCCCGTACTCGTATCTTTGTATCTGCACCTCCAAGATATCATAATGTACATCGTTGGGCAGGTAATTTGCAGGATTGCCATAACCGGGCACCATCCTCGGATCGACGATGTCGCTAGCAGGCACCTTGAGCGGGGGGCACGATTGCTTCGCTTGTTCGCCGAGCTGGGCAATTTGTTTCCCAGCTCGTCGTTCTTTCATCCTTTGATCAATTTTAGTACTTCCCGACCTCTCCGCTTCGGCAAATGCCTTTCCAATAATGCGCTCATAGTTGCCTCTCGGCGGAGACTTGGGTGGTTTTGTCAGGGCAGCCAGAGTGCGCTTCCCTTTCACCGGATCTACCTTCTCCTCCGGAGGTGGATGTCTCTTTGCTTTCAACCCTTGAAACCATTCATCCACTTCGGTCTGTGCGATCTTCGCGTTTTCCTCCTCGCTCCTCTCGTACGGTAACTTCTCCCGCCTTTGGCTGTACTGCTAGACGCCGGCAGAGTAGACGGAGCGGATGTCTTCTTTTCTTGCTTACGAGGTGGAGGAGAAGGACTGCGACGCGCCGTAGAAGCCGGAGCGGCGGCGGGTCTCTTCCGCCCTTGCTGACGAGGTGGAGAAGGAGGAGGCTGGCTGCTCGGGCGCGCCGGCGCAGGCGGAGAAGGAGGCGGAGTGCCGCCACGCGCCGGAGAAGGAGCGGGCCGAGTGCCCGGATCGTCACTCGCCGGTGGAGGAGGTGGAGTGCCCTGACTCGCCGGAGGAGGAGGAGGAGGCGGAGGCGTCCAGTTCGGAAGGTTGATGAGATCCTTCCGCCATAGGCATGGAGTCTTCAGAGCAGAACCCAGCCGATACTCCCCTTCACCGGTAGGGCGGTCAAGCCGGAGGTCCTCAAATCCCTTCGTTATTTCATCGACCATCACCTTAGCATATCCTTTTGGAATCGGCCGGCAGTGAAAAGTTGAGTCGGGTTTAGTAGGATAAACAGAGCCAACAGCCGCCTTGACCTTCAAATTGCTCCATTGCGCCATAAGGTGGCAATTTTCAGCATCCGTGATAGCATCCACAGGATAGCTGGCAGGAGCCGTCAAGGCATGCTCTGGCTGAAGCAGCTCGGTGGAAGCCACGTTGCTTTTCCGCTGAGATGGCGGGGTAGCTTCGGGGGAAGCTTCAGCAGGTCGTTTGCTGCGATCTGCTTCTCGTTCCTCTAACCCCATTACCCTTTCGTGCAGCGACTGCAGTTGGCTCTGCTCCAATTTCTTCCTCCTCTCGTGGGTTTTGAAACCCCCTGCGTCCGGAAATCCAGCCTTCCACGAAACGGAGCCTGGCGTGCCTCGTGTCCGTCCAGGGTGCTCAGGATTGCCGAGGGCCATTGTGAGCTCGTCCTTCTCCCTGTCTGGAACGAACGTCCCTTGCTATTCTGCTTCGATATATTGTTGAAGCTTCTTGACTGGTATGTCCAATTGTTCCTCTGTCCAAATGCACTTCCCTGTTATAGGGTCCAAGGATCCGCCGGCCCCAAAGAACCAAGTCCGGCAACGTTCTGGCCAGTTCATTGTCTCTGGTTCGATCCCTTTATCAAGCAGATCATTCTCAGCCTTGGCCCACTTAGGCTGGGCTACAAGGTAGCCACCTGACCCCGTGCGATGGTGAAGCTTCTTCTTCTCAGCATTTCTCTTGTTTGTCGCCGACATTTTTTTACTCTTTTCCGATGTCTTGTGGGCCACAAATGCGGGCCAGTCATCTCTGATCTTCTCATATTTGCCAATGAATTCTGGTGTCTCATCTTTTTCGACATACCTATTGAGGTATTTCTTCCAATTCCTGAATAGGTCTGCCATCTTCCTCAGAGCAAAAGACTTGATTAATGGCTCTATAACTGGCTTCTCCGGATCATCCTCCAGCGGTAGGGTGAAATTTGACTTCAGCTTAGTCCAAAGATTCTTTTTCTGCATCTCATTGACATAAGACACCTCAGGGTCTTCGTTCTTAGGCTTATACCATTGCTGGATGCTGATCGGGATCTTGTCCCTAACCAGAACCCCACACTGAGCAACAAATGCCTTCTTTGTCCAGTAGGGTTCAATCGGTTGGCCGTCGCGCGCGATTTGTATGATCTCAAACTTTTCATCCGAGCTCAACTTTTTCTTCGGGCCTCGTCTCTTTACCGAAGTTGTGCTCGATCCGGAGGGCTAGAAAAAAGAACAAAGACGAGAGTTAATTAATATGTGTACATACCAAAACAATGAATGCATCAATTAGCTAGTCAGCACAGGCTTAACTAATATATATACCTGGCCGGACTCGGTTTGGTGATCACCGGAGCCGTCCTCACGGTCTACTTCTTCACCCTCTCCTTCTTGCACCGGCATTGGGTCATCGGAGCCATGTAAATCAATGAGGAGAGGGCCAGCTGCTTCTTCACCCTCTCCTTCCAGACCATCGTTGTCGTTGAGAAACATCGAGGACAGGGCATCACTTCCTTCTGCGATTATGTCCCTCAACAACGCTTCTTGTGCTTTGTCTCGGGGGGTGTCCATAGTTTCTACAAATATTTACAACATGGCAATTATTGTTCAAACATGACAGATATGGATATATTAGTGGCAAACGTAGAACTAGCTAGCTAATCACAATAAGGAATCATATTAGTGGCCTCGACGCTGCTTCTCTAGGGTTTGGGGTGGCCTCGACAACGCTTCAAGGGTTAGGGGGTGGCCTCGAGAACGCTTCAAGCTAGGAGGGGGTAATATCGACCCCCCCCCCCACGTGTTGAAGCTATCGGGAGGGGTTCGGCGTTGAACAGTACATCTATGTACCACAAGTGACGTGGCCATCGACATGGGCATCGACGCCCACAAGCTATTGGATTTCTTCAATACTTTGACACTATAGGAACCCTCGACCCTGAAACCTTCGACCCTTGACCCCTTAACGACCCTCGACCCTGAAACCTTCGACCCTTGACCCCTTAACGACCCTTGACCCTCTACCTTAGTTCCCGACCCTCGACCCCTCGACGATCCTCGACACCCTCGTTATATCGACAACGACGCAACATACATATACATGGGAAAATAATGTTATCGGGGAGGGGGTATCGGTACCCCCCCCCTCGTGTCAAAGTTTCTTCTTTCTCCTCTATACCTTTCTTTCTTCTTCTCCTCTTCTTTTCTTCTTATCCCTCGAGAAAGGAAAATAAGGAAAAGGAAGAAAAGAGGAAGAAGGAAGAAGGAAGAAGAAGAAGAAGAAAAAAAAGAAGAAAAAAAAAGAGGAGAAGAAGAAAAGAATAGAGGAGAAGAAGAAAAAATAGAAAAAAAATTCTATTTCTTCTTCTTCTCCTCTATTCTTTTCTTCTTCTCCTCTTCTTTTTCTTCTTTTTTCTTCTTCTTATTTATTTCTCCTCTTCTTCCTATCCCCTCTTCTTCTCCTTTCTTCCTCTTCTTTTTTCCTTTTTCCTCTCATTCTTTTTCTTCTTCTTGTATTGCTTGTTTTTTTAAATAATGTTCAAATAAAAATCTATGAACATAAAACATATATACACACAAAGAACATATATACATTTTTATAATAATGCAAAAAACAAAAAAAATTAAAAAAAAAGACATATAATCAGATATACATACATACATTTTTCTTTCATATGAACATACATACATACATTTTCTTTGCATATGACCATACATACATTTTTCTTTGCATATGACCATTCATACATTTTCTTTGCATATGCTTTGCATATAAACATACATACATATGAACATACATACATACATATAAACATAACATACATACACAAAAAATTCTAAAAATCTGCCTAAAAAAATCTAAAAATCTGCCTAAAAAAATTATATGAAAAAAAGCATGCATCATTCATCCATTCATCCATATAATGAACATATACATCATCCATCCATCCATATAATCAACATATGCATATGAAAAAAAATTATATGAAAAAAAATTATATGAAGAGGATCGAGGGGACAGGGAGGAAAGGGGGTCGCCGGAGCCGGACCGAACGGGGAGGAGGGGCGGCGTCGAGGCAGGGGCGGCAGTGGGGGCGGGCGCCGGCGACTACGTCGACAATGGTGGGGGCGGGCCGGGGCGCAGGGGCGCGGCCGTGCGTGCTCGGGGACGGGGCAGGGGCACGGGGCGGCGGCCGGCATGGGCTCGGGCGCGGGGCAGGGGCACGGGGAGACGGGGATGGCGGCCGGCGGCGGCGACGGCGACGAGGAGCGCGCGAGCGATTTGTGCAGCCTGGCGGCGGGGGCAACTGGCTAGGGAGGCGAGGGAGATGTGAAATTTTCACAAGTCCTGGTTATATAGCAAGGGCATTAGTCCCGGTTCGTGGAACCAACCGGGACTAATGCCCCCCTTTAGTCCCGGTTGGTGCCACCAACCGGGACCAAAGGCCAATTTTCAGCAGCCCAAAGGGCGGGAAGCGGCGGCCTTTGGTCCCGGTTGGTGGCACCAACCGGGACTAAAGGGTGGCATTAGTCCTGGTTGGTGCCACCAACCGGGACCAATTCCCCCTTTAGTCCCGGTTGGTGCCACCAACCGGGACCAAAGGCCTTGTGCTGCCCCCCGCCAAATGTTTAGTCCCACCTCGCTAGTTGAGAGGGAGCCGCACCAGTTTATAAGGTGCGGTGCGGCTCCCCTCTCGAGCTCCTCTCTAAAGCAGGCTTTCGGGCCTAACTCTGCCATCTGTGCCTGTGGGCCTACTGGGCCTTCCAGGGGCCTGAATCCTGGCCCATAGGGTTTCTAGTCGTATTCAGGCCGTGGGGGCCCAGTAGGTGGCATTTTTTTTGTTTTATTTGTTGCTTTATTTAGTTTATTTTGGTTTTGGTTTATTTTTCTTTTGGTCTTTTGCTTTATTTTTTAATTCTTTTTTCTTTTAGTTTTAGAAAAATTATAAACTTTCTGTTAGTGCCATTAGTTTTCAAATCTGAAAACTCTTTTTTTGTTTTCTTTGTTGCTTTATTTATTTTATTTTGTTTCTACTTACAACAAAATACTTATTGTTACTATTTTTATTTTTTTCAGTTTTTTGTTCTGTTTTCTGCATTATTTATTTTTTGTTGTTTTTTGCTTTATTTTTTAATTCTTTTTGCTTTTAGTTTTAGAAAAATTATAAACTTTCTGTTAGTGCCATTAGTTTTCAAATTTGGAAACTCTTTTTTTGTTTTCTTTGTTGCTTTATTTATAAACCGGTGTGAGCGCCCTTCGGTTGGCGAGGTTTTAAAATTCATAGTTTTCAAATGAACTCTGAAAAAGTTGGCATAGCATGTGCATGTACAAAACGGACAATGGTATCATACTCGTCTGTTACAAAGTTGACATGTTATCATCATAATAGTTGCGGGAGAAAGTCTTCACTTTTTCTTCGCTTGTGTCGTTTGCTTATTGCGCCGTAACCATGGATAATCTTCATCGTTTATCAGGATGCTTGGGTCAGCCTTGACTTTGAAGGGGGGAATTTCATGAAACTTTTCATACTCTTCAGACATGTCTGTCTTGCCCTCCACTCCCAGGATGTCCCTTTTTCCTGAAAGAACTATGTGGCGCTTTGGCTCATTGTATGATGTATTCGCTTCCTTATCTTTTCTTTTCCTCGGTCTGGTAGACATGTCCTTCACATAGATAACCTGTGCAACATCATTGGCTAGGACGAACGGTTCGTCAGTGTACCCAAGATTTTTCAGATCCACTGTGGTCATTCCGTATTGTGGGTCTACCTATACCCCGCCTCCTGACAGATTGACCCACTTGCACTTAAACAAAGGGACATTAAATCTACTCTGTAGTCAAGTTCCCATATGTCTGCTATGTAACCATAATATGTGTCATTTCCATTGTCGGTTGCTGCATCAAAGCGGACACCGCTGTTTTGGTTGGTGCTCTTTTCATCTTGGTCAATCGTGTAAAATGTATTCCCATTTATCTCGTATCCTTTCCAAATCATTACAGTCGAAGATGGTCCCCTGGACAACAAGTACAGCTCATCACAAACAGTGCTCTCACCTTTGAGACGTGTTTCCAACCAACTGCTGAAAGTCCTGATGTGTTCACATGTAATCCAGTCGTCGCACTGCTCCGGGTGTTTGGAGCGCAGACTGTTCTTGTGTTCATCGACATACGGGGTCACCAAGGCAGAGTTCTGTAGAACTGTGTAGTGTGCTTGAGACCAAGAATATCCGTCCCTACATATTATTGAGTCCCTTCCAAGCGTGCCTTTTCCAGTCAGTCTCCCCTCATACCGCGATTTAGGGAGACCTATCTTCTTAAGGCCAGGAATGAAGTCAACACAAAACCCGATGACATCCTCTGTTTGATGGCCCATGGAGATGCTTCCTTCTGGCCTAGCGCGGTTACAAACATATTTCTTTAGGACTCCCATGAACCTCTCAAAGGGGTACATATTGTGTAGAAATACGGGCCCCAGAATGACAATCTCGTCGACTAGATGAACTAGGACGTGCATCATGATATTGAAGAAGGATGGTGGGAACACCAGCTCGAAACTGACAAGACATTGCGCCACATCACTCCTTAGCGTTGGTACGATTTCTGGATCGATCACCTTCTGAGATATTGCATTGAGGAATGCACATAGCTTCACAATGGCTAGTCGGACGTTTTCCGGTAGAAGCCCCCTCAATGCAACCGGAAGCAGTTGCGTCATAATCACGTGGCAGTCATGAGACTTTAGGTTCTGGAACTTTTTCTCTGGCATATTTATTATTCCCTTTATATTCGACGAGAAGCCAGTCGGGACCTTCATACTGAGCAGGCATTGAAAGAATATTTCTTTCTCTTCTTTCGTAAGAGCGTAGCTGGCAGGACCTTCATACTGCTTCGGAGGCATGCCCTCTTTTTCATGCAAGCGTTGCAGGTCCTCTCGTGCCTCAGGTGTATCTTTTGTCTTCCCATACACGCCCAAGAAGCCTAGCAGGTTCACGCAAAGGTTCTTCGTCACGTGCATCACGTCGATCGAAGAGCGGAGCTCTAGGTCTTTCCAGTAGGGTAGGTCCCAAAATATAGATTTCTTCTTCCACATGGGTGCGTGTCCCCCAGCGTCATTCCGAACAGCTAGTCCGCTGGGACCCTTTCCAAAGATTACGTGTAAATCATTGACCATAGCAAGTACGTGATCACCGGTACGCATGGCGGGCTTCTTCCGGTGATCTGCCTCGCCTTTGAAATGCTTGCCTTTCTTTCGACATTGATGGTTGGTCGGAAGAAATCGACGATGGCCCAGGTACACACTCTTCCTGCAGCTTGCCAGGTATATACAATCGGTGTCAAGTAAACAGTGCGTGCATGCGTGGTATCCCTTGTTTGTCTGTCCTGAAAGGTTACTGAGAGCGGGCCAATCGTTGATGGTCACGAACAGCAACGCCTTTAGGTTAAATTCCTCCTGTTTGTGCTCATCCCATGTACGTACACCGTTTCCATTCCACAGCTGTAAAAGTTCTTCAACTAATGGCCTTAGGTACACATCAATGTCGTTGCCGGGTTTCTTAGGGCCTTGGATGAGAACTGGCATCATAATGAACTTCCGCTTCATGCACATCCAAGGAGGAAGGTTATACATACATAGAGTCACGGGCCAGGTGCTGTGATTGCTGCTCTGCTCCCCGAAAGGATTAATGCCATCCGCGCTTAAAGCAAACCATACGTTCCTTGGGTCCTTTGCAAACTCATCCCAGTACTTTCTCTCAATTTTTCTCCACTGCGACCCGTCAGCGGGTGCTCTCAACTTCCCGTCTTTCTTACGGTCCTCACTGTGCCATCGCATCAACTTGGCATGCTCTCTGTTTCTGAACAGACGTTTCAACCGTGGTATTATAGGAGCATACCACATCACCTTCGCAGGAACCCTCTTCCTGGGGGGCTCGCCGTCAACATCACTAGGGTCATCTCGTCTGATCTTATACCGCAATGCACCGCATACCGGGCATACGTTCTGATGCTTGTAGGCACCGCGGTAGAGGATGCAGTCATTAGGGCATGCATGTATCTTCTGCACCTCCAATCCTAGAGGGCATACGACCTTCTTTGCTGCGTATGTACTGTCGGGCAATTCGTTATCCTTTGGAAGCTTCTTCTTCAATATATTAAGTAGCTTCTCAAATCCTTTATCAGGCACAGCATTCTCTGCCTTCCACTGCAGCAATTCCAGTACGGTACCCAGCTTTGTGTTGTCATCTTCGCAATTGGGGTACAACCCCTTTTTGTGATCCTCTAGCATGCGATCGAACTTCAGCTTCTCCTTTTGACTTTCGCATTGCGTCCTTGCATCGACAATGACCCGGCGGAGATCATCATCATCGGGCACATCGTCTGGTTCCTCTTGATCTTCAGCAGCTTCGCCCGTTGCAGCATCATCGTGCACATCGTCTGGTGCATCTTGATGTTCAGTAGCATCACCGTATTCAGGGGGCACATAGTTGTCATCGTACTCTTCTTCCTCGCCGTCTTCCATCATAACCCCTATTTCTCCGTGCCTCGTCCAAACATTATAGTGTGGCATGAAACCCTTGTAAAGCAGGTGGGTGTGAAGGATTTTCCGGTCAGAGTAAGACTTCGTATTCCCACATATAGGGCATGGACAACACATAAAACCATTCTGCTTGTTTGCCTCAGCCACTTCGAGAAAATCATGCACGCCCTTAATGTACTCAGAGGTGTGTCTGTCACCGTACATCCATTGCCGGTTCATCTGCGTGCATTATATATAATTAAGTGTGTCAAAAATCATTACAGAACATCATGAATAGATAATTAAGTGACCAAATTAATAGAAGTTCATCATCACATAAAAACCAAAGTAGATACATAGTTCTCATCTAACAACATAAAGCTCTGCAGAGCATCTATATTAATTAAACCATACATTGAAACTATGTAAAACATTTCAATGCGAAAACAAATGCGATCATAATCGCAACCAAGGTAACAACTGATCCAACGGCATAATGATACCAAGCCTCGGTATGAATGGCATATTTTCTAATCTTTCTCATCTTCAAGCGCATTGCATCCATCTTGATCTTGTGATCATCGACGACATCCGCAACATGCAACTCCAATATCATCTTCTCCTCGTTAAGTTTTTTTACTTTTTCCTTCAAGAAATTGTTTTCTTCTTCAACTAAATTTAACCTCTCGACAATAGGGTCGGTTGGAATTTCCGGTTCAACAACCTCCTAGATAAATAAAATCTATGTCACGT
This sequence comes from Triticum aestivum, assembly GCF_018294505.1. Classification (NCBI taxonomy): domain Eukaryota; kingdom Viridiplantae; phylum Streptophyta; class Magnoliopsida; order Poales; family Poaceae; genus Triticum; species Triticum aestivum. Next base: position 699,720,715 of record NC_057807.1, read on the forward strand.
TGGTCGGCATAATTTTCATAAACAATAAATGAACCAATAGTTATGAAAAGATAATATATACCACATCCGAATCATAGACAGGACGAGGGCCGACGGGGGCGGATACCAAAACCATCGGCGCACTATATAAGCGCACTATATAAGATGCAATAATAAAAGTAAGAAAATAATACAAGTATCTATCTAAACAAACAAGTAATAATATTTTTCCTTTCAGAAAGAAGATAAGAACAAGAGGCTCACCACGGTGGTGCCGGCGATGAGATCGGCACGGGTGATCGACGGCGGTGAAGACGGGGACGGGGCGTGACGGACCGCTAAACCTAGATAAATATTGAGGAAAATGGAGCTTGGCGGTCGAGCTTGGAGAGGAGAAACCTTAAGTAGTGTGGCTCGGGCATTCCATCGAACACCTTGTGTGCATAGGAGGTGAGCTAGAGCACCACCAAGCCCTCTCCCCCTCGGCCAGAAAAAACAGAGCAGTGTGCTCTGCTCTTGCGCGAGGGGCTATATATAGGCAGCAACATTGGTCCCGGTTGGTGGTATGAACCGGGACTAAAGGTAACCCTTTTGGTCCCGGTTCATGCCACCAACCGGGACCAATAGTGGTGGGCCAGGAGCCAGGACCATTGGTCCCGGTTCGTCCCACCAACCGGGACCAAAAGGTCCGGACGAACCGGGACCAATGGCCCACGTGGCCCGGCCGGCCCCCTGGGCTCACGAACCGGGGCAAATAGCTCCATTGGTCCCGGTTCTAGATTGAACCGGGACTAATGGGCTAAACTGGCCTGGACGAAAGCCCTGTTTTCTACTAGTGGACACAAATTCCCGCTTCAAAAGCCGGTATACTACGTATCTACTGTCCTCACACCATGCTAATCCCTGTACCCTCATTATCAAAAAATAGCATATGCGGTCTTCATGGCATCCCGGAAACTACGACACTACTTTCAAGAGTGTTCAATCACGGTGGCCTCCGAAGTACCACTCAATGACATAATAAACAACCACGATGCCATGAGCCGGATTGCCAAGTGGGCCATCGAGCTCCTCCCATTCTACATTACATATAAACCACGGCGAGCCATTAAATCACAAGTACTGGCCGACTTCATCGCCGAATAGTCAGAGGCCGAACTCGCTAAAGAGCACGACACATATTCCAACTGGGTCATGCACTTTAACGGCTACAAAATGCTGGCAGGCCTAGGGGCAGTCGTTGTCCTAACATCCCCTACTCGAGACATAGTCCAATACGTCCTCAAGATATTATTCACGGACTCCAACAATGCAGCCGAATATGAAGCCTTATTGCATGGTCTTAAGATGGCCGTCTCCATGGGCATACAACGCCTGGAAGTGCGCGGGGATTCAAACCTTGCAATATCTCAAATAAATGGAGACTTTGATGCCAAAGATCCAAAGATGGCGGCTTACCATAATGAAGTTCTCAAAATGTCGGCTCAGTTCGAGGTGCTTGAGTTTCATCATATAGCTCGAGAAAGTAATCAAGCAGTGGATGTCCTTGCCCGCATCGGCGCCAAACGCGACCCTGTGCCACCTAATATCTTTTTGGAAAGGCTTTTCAAGCCATCTATGGTGTGGCAACGGGAGAGCGGCAGCATCAATCCGGATCTGACTACAACCCAAGAATCCAAACACACTGATGTCACCGGGGGCTTAGCCACCGAATTCACACCATCGGCCCATCTGATAATGGCAGTCATCGCCCCATGGACTGAACCTTTCTTGGCCTACCTTAATAGGCAAGAACTCCCCAGGATCAGAATGAGGCACGCTGCATTGTGCGGCGCTCTAAAGCCTATAAAGTCCACGAGGGAGAACTTTACAAGAAAAGCACTACCGGAGTACTTCAAAGATGTATCTCCGAGGAGGAGGGACAACAGCTCTTGGCTGAAATTCATGCTGGTCTCGGCGGTCACCGCGCCGCAGCTCAGGCCCTTGTAAGCAAGGCCTTCTGAACAGGTTTCTACTGGCCGATGGCCCGAGCAGACGCACAGGACCTTGTCCAACATTGCATCGGATGCCAACTTTTCGCCAACCAAAGCGACATGCCACCCACCACTCTACAAACAATCCCCATCACTTGGCCTTTTGCGGTCTGGGGGCTTGATAAGGTAGGACCCCTTAAAGGAGGAAGCCATAAGAAAAAATACTTGTTGGTCATGGTGGATAAATTCACTAAATGGATAGAGGCCAAACCAGTTAAAACGGCTGAATCCGGACCAATGATAAACTTCATATCTCGTGTTGTGCAGCATTACGGTGTTCCCCACAGCATCATCACTGATAACGGCTCCAATTTCACAGCCGATGAGGTGAAAACCTGGTGCGGTAATATGGGCATTAAGCTCGATTACGCCTCCGTCTATCACCCTCAAACAAACGGTCAAATCGAGCGAGCCAATGGTCTTATTATGAGTGGCATTAAGCCCGGACTAGTGCGATCTTTGAAAGAATCAGACACACACTGGGTTGACGAGCTTGACTCCGTACTTTGGGGGCTGCGGACCATGCCAAATCGCACTACTAGATACACACCCTTCTTCATGGTGTACGGTGCAGAGGTTGTGTTGCCCTGCGATATTATTCATGACTCACCTCGAGTGCACATGTACGAAGAGAGAGAGGCCGAGCTTGATCGGTAGGATAGTTTAGTTGCCCTGGAAGAGGAGTGCAACGTCGCAAAAAGCCCGTTCCACATTTTACCAACAATAGCCTCGCAGATACCAAAGCAGAGAAGTGTGGGCCAAGACTTACAATATTGGCGAACTCGTTCTACGCCTGCCGGAGAAGAAAAAGGACAAACTCAAGCCCAAGTGGGAGGGTCCCTTCATCATTAACAAAGTTCTCACCTGAGGAGAGTACCGCCTATGTGATAGATCAGATAATCGCCTCGAGCCGAACCCATGGAACACGGCCAGACTCCGAAGATTCTACGCCTAGCGCCTAACTCTTTGTTCGTCTCCTTCCCCTTTTTATTTTAAAATTATTTATGTTTTAGCTCTCTTTTAGCTTTTTCTTTTATAGCTTTAAAGCTTTTGTGTGGTTCGGCCATGACGCACTCATCTTCAAGTATGTACGTCTATTTATACCTGGGGGCTTCTTTTACAGAAGCTTGTTATAATTATTTTCCGAGCATCAAGCTTAATGCATATGTGTCCTTTCTCCATATGTGCCATTTCTCTGCCATTATATGCATCGATATGACTTAAGTTTTGGCCAAGCGGGGTTGCCTGGCTCATGTGCTTATGCCCTACGTTCCTGTTAGTTCAACTAGGGCATAAAGGGAGCACCTCTGCGATTGTTACTGCCGGGTACTCCGGATGTGTACCTCAGACTGGGTGAAGCCAAAAGTTAGCGTGAGTAAGAGAATATAAGGTCGGTGGACTAAAGATGTTTTTACTCTTTTGCCCTATAAACCCCCAGATGTTACATATACCGTGACTTTTCAATCACAGTTCCAACATGCACGTTAATGCATGCTTACCCAGGGAAACGAACCCTTAACGGAACTATTCTCTCTGGAAGATATTTCTTACTATCACAATGTAATATAACATAGCTAGTTGGGTACTTGTCTGTTCAAGCAACTATGACCCCTACGCCTAGTTTCCAACCGTACCATGGTTTATATTACCGAGCGGGTATTCGGAAACACTGCGGACTGTCGGACCCGGAGGCCAAAGCGAAAAGGTCCGCCATGACAAATGTTTTACAATACGGCTAGGGACAACACTTGTCCATTGAAGTACATAGTCATTTGGACTCAAAAGCTTCTTCTATGCCATCCAATAGGTGGCCTAGCCTACAATCCTGTTGGGAATACTTTACGGCTAATTCGACCTGGTCATACACCAGACTAGCTGGAATTTCTTTCCCATCTGACCCTAAAGGTACGACCCGGGCCATATGATTCGGATCGAGCTCGGTATACCGTGTTTTCACCATGGCCCAAGCTTCCCGCGCACCTTGTCGACAGGCCGATATCTTCCATAATCGGAAACGCCGCAGCGCTCCCTTGAATAGCTATACAAGATCCTCCATACCTCCTAGTAGGGAGGTGGATAGCCACAAGGCCTTGGCGACACTCTGCATTGCCTGCCGAACTTGCTCGTGTAGTTGCGAAAGCTCTTGTAGCCACTACTAGGAAAAGGCCTGCTAGTGGCGCACCTGTTTTGGCTACTAATGGCGCAGTACAGGTGCGCCACTAGCATCACGCCATTAGTATCTGGTATACTAATGGTGCACCCATTAGTATATCACACGGTGCGCCATTAGTATGCCTCCCAGGGGGCCATATTTACCCATGTGCTCTGGCTTACTAATGGCGCACTTGTAGATGATGCGCCACTAATGTGCTTATTCCAGTGCGCCACTAAAGTGCAGAGTGGTGCGCCACTAGTATGAATATTAGGGATTATTTTTTTCTTTTCTGATATTTGCACAGCTTACAAAATATATTACTGCATAGAATATAGACAGCACAACATATGAATAGCAGATTTATCGAATACAATAGAAGATTAGTCTCCGTATACAGTTCATCATATTAGTCTCTTAATTTAAAATACTGAACAAAGTTAGAACATTACAAGTCTCAAGACCGCGAGTAGCGAGTTTGTCTTCACATTTCATGTCGATATCGATCATCTAAACTACCATCACATAGAACAGAGCTGCGGTTATCACAATGAGCATCATTGCGATGAAACTGGTCTTCATCCGGTTCCTCCAACGCTACCTCCTCTCTCCCGCTAGATAGCTCGCGTATCTAGCTTCCGCCTCCGCCCTAGTGGTTTACCCTTTGTAACTATTACCGATGAAACGGTGAACCTGTCTCCGACACTCCTCCCAGTCGTCGTAGACTCCGGGAACCTTACACTACTAGGGAAAGGCTAGCAGCAGCGCGGGTTTTAGGTGTATTAGTAGCGCGGGGAGGGGCACTACTAATAAGGCGCTACAGCTAATATATAGCAGTAGCGCGTGGTCACCGGCGCTACTGCTACACAAGTGTAGCAGCAACGTGGTTATTGGGAGCTCGCTACTGCTAGTAGCTCTAGCGCCCGTTGCAATGACGCGCTACTGCTATCGTGGCGCTGCTGCTAACTTTTATACACTCGCTACTGCTAATTTAACAGGTTTTTTGTTTTTTTTGGCATATTTGTTTTGTATTTGAACAGGCTTTATAGAAGAATCTTTAGCACATAGAAATGTCATCATGATACACATACAAATGCCTGCGAGACCACGAATGTAATCATAGCATATACATAGAAATAGTCTCATCATAATCATCATCCAACACAAAGTGGTCTTTCATCATCATCTCGAAAATAGTGATACAAGTCCTTGATTACTTGCAAATACATCGTCATCCATCTAAACAATGGTATACGCGAGAAGAGCTATCACTTTGAGTACATGAGTTTGTATCCCTCTCTCGCATTAGTGTGAACCTAAACTAACTACTGCCTGTCGCTCGGAAACCGGAAACCGGCAACACCTGGGCCTGACACTCCGGCCACTCATCGTATATATACTCCTGGCGTAGCACTTCTTCGCCATCGATGATCTATGGACCTGCATCGTCACATGAGTCGATGATATGCAACATATATAGTTGAGCAACAGAAAAAGACAGCCTTGACAAAAATAGAAACAACATATCATAAGCATAAATAACAAAGTTCATCGTACCCAAAATGCCCTAACTAGAGTGTTCTTCGCTAGTCGAGGAGGAGGACGGTTTAATTACATCACAAATAAAGTTCCACTGCGCATAACTCAAAGTTTTGTCATACTGAAAGTATGGACTAAACAGACACATTGTCATATATCGACAATCACTCCAACATGCCGTGCCATCCATCGAGGTCAGGGAGATAGTGCCCGAGCTTAGTGAAAGGCTTCATGTCGATACGCTGAGAGGCTATCCATGTTCGGACGTCTTCCCGCGACATTTGTCCTTCTCCGTAGAACATCCCTGTTTTTTTGACGACCTCATTCATGATGATTTGGGCAAGTTCACGCTGGATGTTATAGAACTCAGCTCGAAGTCGATGATCCTCGATATCTCCTATGTCCTTTGCCCATTGCAGAATATGGGCATCGCTAGATCTAGGTGACATGTGAAGGTTCTGGTGATCCCGTCTGTACTCCAGCATGTGGTGTAGGACATAGAATCCATCATTAAGAGAATCGTTCGGTTGCTGGATGCAGAAGAAGTCGGTCTTATGGCTGAAGGCAGCCCTGCCGCCCCTTCTCTTCTTGTCCCTAACCTCTCCACCCCTTGCTTGGTACTAAAACATAGCACTGTTGAGAACATCTTTGATGTGGGTGTAATCCTTTTTGTGAATGTTATTCGACGAGTCCAAGTAAAGAGCGTGGGAGAATCGGGGGTAGAGGATGATGAGGACGGCGCGCCCGCCGCTGCGCAAAATAAGTACACCTCAAATTAATTAGCCTCCACCGTGCAAATTAATTATAGAAATCGAAGGAAGGATAGCAGCGCGGATGACTTACACGGGATGATAAGGCACGAGAATCGCCTCCTTGTTCTTATTGGCGAGCATGAAACTGACGATGTAATCCCTCGCGTATTCATGCTGCTCTGCACAGACTCCCAAGAAGCTCTCGTGCATGTAGTACGGGTCAGCGACACAGATATGACGTATCTGCTCAACCCCAATGATGTAGTTCATGTGCAAGGCATAAAGGCGGATAAACGTAAAATCCAGCTTCTTCACGTGAAACATGTCGAATATGTAATCGAATCGGAGGAAGAACTTATCCGCAGGGATGCTGTCGACATACGACATTTGCCGCGGAATGTTAACCTCGTAGAGTGGTATCCTGGATCTTTCGAGGCGATGAGGCCTTTCTCTACCCGCAGCACATCGTCATGAAGTCTCCTTAGATCGCCGAATCTGGCCCTTAGCACTGTTGCAGGTAGGATTGGTAGACCGGGGATATGCCATTTATCTGCATCGGGGATATCTATACGGTCCTGAAGCCGAGGCTGATGAGGCGGCTGGATCATAGAATCAACTTTTTTGCCTTTCCTCGCTCTCTTCCTAGACTTCTTTACTACCGGAAGGTCGTCAATAATATGTTGAGACGGTAATTCAGGCACCGACTCATGACGCTCAAACCCTGAGGAGGCGCCAGTATAGATATACTGTTCAGCGCCATCGTCATCCTCATCCTCATCCATGGCGACGTCATCAGCGACTAATGGAGACTCCTCCTTACCCCGTCCGCTATCACCGAACCCGACACTCGATGCTAATTGGGTACGTGGGGTGTTGATGTTCATACCTTGCTGAGGCTGCGTGCTCGTGGGTGTGCTCCCGGCCGCCTCCAGACAAAGCAGACTCTTTGGCCACAACAGGACCCACCCATTGCAACAATCACCAAGCCGCCGCGGTGTCTCGTCGTCATCCCCCACTGGTATTAGAGGAGGCAAATTCTTGTGGCCCGGTTTGACACTGGCCACGGAAACCTTGAAGACGTTCGGGGGGATCGTCCGGTTGTGGAACAATGGTTCCTTCGGCTCCATCATCGTCGCCTTCCCCATGTCCACCTTCTGTTCGCCGATGGTGTACAATATGGTGCACGGGGTTTCGTCGGCCTGCAAAGAAAAGTCTGTGACGTGAGACATCCGAAAGGCAACGAAAATGGGAGATTATACATTTATATTGAAGGGGGCCGGTGTGACAGATACCGTGAGGGCGTCGAGCTCACCCAAAGAGGAGGCACCACCGAGCACGTCCGGTGCGGGAGCCGGTGCGGGAGCAGGTGCGGGAGCCGGTGCGGGAGCAGGTACGGGAGCAGGTGCGGGAGCAGGTGCTCCCAAGAAGTCAGCAAGGGGAAAGTCCTATGCATTTTTTTCTGGATTTTGCCTTGTCCAAGTGAAAACGCCCGTCACCAAGGAAGTAGACATATCTGCAATCGCCTGTTTTGCGGCAGCTACCGCTGTTGCGACTGTCTGAGATGATTTCTTCTCAACCGCAATCTCAACCTTCTTATCGATATTTTCTCCAGTTAACCTCCATCTTTCCTTTCTCTCCTCAGTGGTCTCACGGTAGTACTTCTTCCACGTGGCGCCGTCTCCGACATCGTGCACGCGTCCATACGACGGTCGAGTATCCACCGGTTGTCGTTTCAATATGTTCAACGCCCAGTTGAATGGAGTATCCCACTTGGGCCTCGCCAATGCCTCAGACGGTGAGTCGCTTTCGGCCGCAATCCGGTGTTGCTCTCTCTGCAAAAGGCACAATGATCATTTACAAATATGACTAACTAGTGCAGTCGAATTGATCAGAAACTAAAATTACCAGCAGTCTCATGAACTCTGTAATGACCAGTGTTGTCTCGTAAACCTTCTTCACTGGGTCCCAACGGTGCCGGGCCCTCAGGAAGTCACGCTCCTGCGGGACGGTGAAATCCGCCAAGGGGTCTGGGATGCCCAGACTCGCGGCTTCCGCGTCCTCCTTGGCCCATTTGGACCTCTTTCCGCCGTAACCACGGCTTCGGAGGTGGTGTCTCCCAATGTTCCTCTTTTGAATCCCCTTAATGTAGTTAGACTTTTTTTTGGCAGCTTCGGCCTCGCAAGCCTCCTTGAATATATGAAACTGCTCTTCCGTGATTGTCGGATTATCCTTTACAATCTCGGAGTAGGGTTCCCCGTCATTGATCTTTGCTTTCGCTCGATTTTTCCAGGCGGCCAACGCGTCGCTAAACTTGGTCATGGCGTCTTTGTTTATCTTCTTCATTGTCGGGTCCTCGTCTGGATCTTCATAATCCTTCTCATTCCGGCCCGGGAACAAGAATATCTGGTGAAACTTCTTTAGGAGGGAGCTCCTCATATTTTCTATCTTCTATAGTTTCTCATAGTTGATGGTGGCGGTTGTCCGTGCGATGCAGCCTATTTTATTGCCGTAGCACGCGCGCACTTCCTCGGGCGCCTTTGGCTCAAAATTGCCGTCGTCCACCTTCATGACCACCAGTCTAGTAGTCCTGAGTTTGTTAGGAACCTGTTGCCTCTTTGCTTTCGGTTCTACACCGGCTCCGCTCCCCGAGGCAGTACCGGTCTCAGCGCCGGTCTCGATGCCGGTCTGAATCTTAGCGCCGGTCTCAGTCTCAGCACTGGTCTGCGTGTCGGTGTCAGTCCCCGATGTCACCGGTGGGCCCAGCAACAACATCGGTTGATCGTCGGTAAGGCTAAAAAATTCGTCTGCCGCCCGGTAGACATCATCGCAATCACCAGAACCCTGTCCTTCATCGTTTCTAGCCATGTTTCCTATGATTAAATCTAGTCAATTAATTCTAGACCTAATAAAATGAATAATGACATAAAAAAGGACTATTGTTTTGCAGGAATGTTGACTCCTTCCTGGTGCGGCAAATTCCGGGCACTTGATATGTCCGAGTTTGTAGCACAAGTCATGCCGAAATTCACGGAAAATTTCGGCATGACCTTTGCTAAAAAGTGGACAAACTGAGAACCTGGAATTTGCCGGAACATAGGCCACTCAGCATCATTCCCTGGAAACAACAAAGCCACTTGGGCACAATCGAACAACTTCAATGAAAAGATATAACATGAGCAAACACTATTGAGGAATTTGCATATAACATAGCCACTTCAATGAAAAGATATAATCAACAATAATGGAATATGCAAATGAACATCAATGACATATATCTAAATGCCATAGCTATTGTTCTCTTTGACCAAGTTTTTGAAAAGAAAAACAAATCGGTTTTTTGTTATAGCTAAATGCCATAGCTACTGTTTTTTATTTATAGCTAAATACTTTTGTTTTTTGTCTAAAGCTAAAAGTCTAGGAACTACATTTTCTCTAACCCTTTTGACCTCACCGGAATTTCCACAGCAAGACCTTAGTACCTACACCCAATTTCTTCAAAAATATTCAGGTCCATAGTCCAAATAATTCAAATTTCATTTGAATGAAATTTGGAACAAATTCAGGTCCGCAGTCAAAATATTTTTTTATAGCTAAGTGTTTTTTGTTTATACCCTCTGTTAATTTAAATCTAAATGCTACTATTATTTATATACCCTCTATTAGTTTAAAGCTAAATGGAATTACTGTTAAGGAATTTTCATAAAAATTGCCCTAGCTAATTTCCTAAAAAAATTGCTAATCATTTTCCCTAAATGCTATAAAATGCCTACTGCACTAAAAAAATATAGGGTTCATATGAACACCTAGGGTTCATATGAACATGAACACAGCGTATCAACATATATATATATATATATAATTGCCCTAGCAGAGAGAAACAGGAGGGTAGGGACAGGAGAGGCATAGCCTTACGGTCGGCGGCGAGGGCAGGCTCTGGCTCGGGCAGCGGCGGTGAGGTCGAGGGCGGCGGCGGCGAGCTCGAGGGAGGCGACAATGAGGTCGACGACGGCCTCGGGTGGCGGCTGTGAGGTCGAGGGGGCGGCCTCGGGCGGCGGCGGTGTGGTCGAAGGCGGCGGGCGGCGGCGGTGTGGTCGAAGGTGGCCTCGGGCGGTGGCGGTGTGGTCGAAGGCGGCAGGGCAATGGCGGCGATGGAGCAGTTGGGGGACAGGGGGGAGTAGAGAGGGGGGAAAGGACTTAGAGAAATTTTGAGCCCGGGCTGCCGAGATTTGAGTCAAACTAGCAGTAGCGCGTTTTTCCGAAATGCGCTATACCTAAGATAGCTATAGCGTGTTCCAGAGAAACGCGCTACAACTAACCCTTTCTGTTTTCTTTTTCTTTTTCTTTTGTTTTCTTTACATTTTCTTTTTTTCATTTCTCCTTTTTCTATTTCTTTCATTTTCATTTACTTTTCTACTTATTTTTCTATTTATTTTCTTTTACATAGCAGTAGCGCTCTACAGCAGAAACGCGCTGCTACAATGTTTTTAGCAGTAGTGTGCTTCTAGGAGAACCGTTGCTACTATTCCTAGCCTACCGGCACTAGTGAGGGAATTTTAGTAGTAGCGCTTTTCTGCGAAGACGCGCTACTGCTAAAATAATGGTTATAGCATGGTGTTGCAACAAGCGCTACTACTAAGTAGCGCTAACGCTGAGTTTTGACCAACCTACTTTTCTGATATCTGCACAGGTTACAATACATATTACTGCACAGAATATAGACATCACAACATATGATTAGCAGATTTATCGAATACAATAGAAGATTAGTCTCCGAATACAATTCATCATATTAGTCTCCGAATTTAAAATACTAAACAAAGTTAGAACATTACAAGTCTCAAGACCGCGAGTAGCGAGTTTTTCTACACATTTCAAGTCGATATCGATCATCTAAACCACCATCACATAGAAGAGAGCTCCGGTTATCACAGTGAGCATCATTGCGATGAAACTGGTCTTCATCCGGTTCCTCCAACGCTCCCTCCTCTCTCCCGCTAGATAGCACGCGTTTCTAGCTTCCGCCTCCGTCCTAGTGGTGTACCCTTTGTAACTGTTACCGCTGAAATGGTGAACCTGTCTCCGACACTCCTCCCAGTCGTCGTAGACTCCGGGAACCTTACCCTTGTACACGACATATGACGACATCTCTATGCACTAGCGAAACAAAACGTTAGTAGCAATTCACAGAGACATGCAAGTTCATTAAAGTATAATATTACAACTATAATAGCATGATTCATGGTCCTACTAATAAATAGCATCGATTACATATAAGTTGAACGACTGTCCAAACCAAAGAGACATACAAGTTCATTAAAGTTTAATATTACAACATGAGCCAATCGATATTTCATAACTACATAGCATAACTACTTTCGACTCGACTCAGGGACTGGAGCGTGGATGAAGCCGCCGTCTTTCATGATGGTCAAGAAATTGCGGTTGTTGTCAGCCTGCATTTGTAGCGTTGTTTCTGTCTCACTGTTGGACGGTTGAAATCTGAGGTAGAACTGCCCCGAGGTACGAAGGACATCTTGATGGATGATTTCCGCAAACTCCGACTGGATGCGAAAGAATTCTTGTCTGATGTCCACATCCTGGATTGCCGACAAGCGTGCGGCCGAAGGTTATTATGGTCCCGTATGATTGCCCGCATGTGATGGAGGGTGTAGTAGGCATCCTTCTGACCACCAGGCGGCTGCTTGACGCAGGGGAACATCGTATTGTGGGTGAACACGTGCTGTCCGTACCTACGAATTTTCCTGCTGAAGGTGCCTCCAGATCTTGCGTAGGCGGGAAGAGCTTCATCAATAACTTTCTTGATATTTATGTAGTCTTTTTTCGACTGACGGTCCATGTCAAAATACGTGGCCGTGGAATATTTCGGGCTTAAGAGGATGAGTGTGCAATGTGTGTCACTGCACAAAACACGGAATGTTAGAAAAAAAAGAATGATCGAAATCTAAGAAATCATATGTTACGGGGCGGTGAGGGGATGACTTACTCGGGAAAGTAAGGCATGAGGAAGTTATCCTTATCTGGGTTTGCCAGAATGACGCCTTCGAGGTATGAACTCGCGACTTGCCGGTCCCCTGCGCTGCCTAAGATCTTGGGACACATGTAGAAGGGGTCGAATATCACGATGTCTGGGGTCTTGTCTCTAATGATCCGCATCTCCATACTAAGCGAAAATAGCCGAATGAAGGTGTAGTGCAGCGGATGAAGGTTAAACATAGCGAAGATGTCAGCAAACCGCAAGACGATCATACCCCCGATGGCGCTATCGACAAAGCGCTTGCCCCCTGGCACCTTGGCCACGAAAACCGGGTATGCCACATTATTCTTGGAGAGACGCCGCTTCTCCAAAGAAAGAACACTGTCATGCAGACTCCGCATAGCACCGGTTGCAACGCAGAGCAGATTAGTCGGTAGCATCAGCCTACCCGCCACATGCACCCTCATCGAGATATCCTTAGGTGGTGGTGGCCCGTCCTGGGATCGTATTCGGTGCCGGCTGGCTCGCACCCTTGTTAGTCTTTCTTTTCCGTCCCTTCTTCTTCTGCTGATGTAATGGGATCGAGTTCTGCTCAGAGACCACCTTCTTGAGTGTGTTGGGGCTGATAATATTTCGCACCTCGGCTATCTAAGGCTTAGTGAAGGCGGCAGCTGTCAGCGTCTACTGAGAACTGAACGCCAGACGACGCCTGTTGCAATTGGGTTTCTCTGTGGTACCTGCTAGATCACGGTCGTCTTTTGTAGGGTTGGGTTCTTGAGAAGGAGGCCCCAAGAATTCATCACCGTACCCATGTTTGGCAAAGTACTTATCGACCATGGTAAATGTACCGTCGTCGTCGTCGTCGTCTGAATCCTGTGCCATATGCATGTCCGGATACTGTGCCATATGCAAGTCCGGCATGTCCGGTAGCGTTGTGGAGGTCTTGCCATGGCTTGGCGCCGGCACGCCTGGCGGTGTTCTCTGTGGGGTGGTGTCCCCCGCCCCCAAATGAATCTGGCTCTTCGGCCAAAGCAGGGGCCAGCTTAAGCATGCGCTGAGAGTCATCAAATCATCCTCATCGGCCCCAGCGGGTCGCAACGGGGGTAACAAGTTGTCGCAGCCTGGCAGCACCCGAACCAGTTGATTCCTATACACGGTGGGTGGCATCGGATTACCGTGGAACATGGGGTTGCCTGGTTGAACGGTTCTGCCCTTGGCAACATTGATCAACTCACTGCCCATGAAGTGCAGGAGAGTGCACGGAACGCCGGTGCCGGTGCCCTGCGAAAACATGTAGGGCGTCAGGGGATGCACAGTCAAAGGCAAGGAGATGAAGTCATCGGCCGAGAGAGGCTTAGTTACCGTGATGGAGTCGAGCTCGGCTAATGACGAGGCACCGCCAACGGCGGGCGTGCAAGTGACGGAGGGGCCGCTTGCTGCCGAGGTGCTGGCCGGCGTATTCTTCACACACCCGGGTGCATTAATAAGCTCCAATGCCCGTGTCGGCGCCGGAGACACCAATACCGCCTCCGCCTCCGCAGGTGAAAAACTGATCGATCTCCTCCTGACTTAGAGTGAAGCACGCGGGAGGGAAGTCATTTCCGGTCTTCTTGGACTTTTTGCCTTTGCGACGACTTTCCGTGTCCTGCTTCGCCTCCTCATCATCATCATTATTAGCGTGAAGCTCCTCCCTGATTCCCATTGATTTCAAATCCTCCCTTGCTTTCGGCCCATCTTTGGTCCTCTCTGGCATGTTGAACAAGGTACCAAGCAGACTCTTGCACATGTTCTTCGTGATATGCATGACATCAAGGCTATGAGGCACACAGAGGATTTTCCAGTATGGCAAGTCCCAGAAAACAAACCTTGGTTTCCATACCTTCAGCAGCAGCTCTAGCGCCTTTCGCTTCTTTCCCGGCTCTGGCGCCTTTCCCGGCGGTGGGCACTCTTTCCAATTTTTCAACAACACGTCTATTTCCTCGCCGCTCCTCGTACGCGGGCGTCTTCGGGGTTCGGTTTCACCATCGAATAGATCCTTGCGTTTTCTCCATGAGTCATTGTCGCGAAGCCACCTTCGATGTCCCATGAACACGGTTTTCGAAGACCCAAGATCTCTATCTAGCTGGCGATTCATTGTGTCATCCATGCACCTGACGCATCCAGAAAATCCGTGGACCACCTGCCCCGTGACAGATCCGTAACCGAGATAGTCGTGCACCGTCGTGAGCAGTGCGGCTCTCATAGGGTAATATTCTTTCTCTGCGACGTCCCACATATTGGCTGGCATTTTCCACAGCGTGTCTAGCTCCTCTTTCAGCAGCCGTAGATAGAGATTGATGTTGTTCCTTGGTTGTTTCGGCAATTCAATTAGCATACTCATGTGAATGTACTTCCTCTTCATGCACAACCAGGGGGAAGGTTGTACATCCACACAAACACAGGCCAGGTGCTATGTGTGCTTCTCTAGCTGCCAAACGGATTGACTCCATCAGTGCTCGCGCCCAGCATGATGTTCCTTGGATCGCCCCCAAATTCTGGGTATTCGAAGTTCAACGTTTTCCATTGGCTCGCATCCTTAAGGTGACTCAGCATCTTGTCTTTTTTATTTATCTCTGGATCATTTCCGTCATCTTCTCACTTTTTCTCCTCCCTATCCGCGTGCCAACGCAGGATCTTTGCTACCTTAGGGTCTGTGAAATACCGCTGCAAATGAAGAGTGATCAGAAAGTACCACACCACTTTTCGAGGAGCTTTCTTCCTTTTCTTATATCGACTGACGCCGCACACCGGACATATGGTAGACTCCGCGTGCTCGTCCCGATAAATGATGCAATTGTTCATGCACACATGGTATTTCACGTGCGGTAAATCCAGAGGACACACGATTTTCTTCGCCTCCTTGAAACTGGTCGGGCACTTGTTCCCCTTGGGAAGACGTTCGTGCCAGAATGACATGTTCTCTTCGAAGCATGCGTTGGTCATTTTGTGTTTTACCTTCATCTCTAGAGCCATGAGCGTTACTTTCAGGTGGGTAACCTTGGGCCTGCATCCTTGATACAATGGAGTAACAGTGTCTATCTCCAGTTGATCCAGCTTGGCTTTCTCTCGGGCGGCAGCACTTGCGTTATCCGCCTACTTGAGAAGCAGCTCTTGAATATGAGTGTCCTGCACCCAGGCCATCAATGGTCCATCGTCGTCTACTCTGGCATCTTCATCTTCATGATCATGCCCTTCGTCTGCTCCGGCATCTTCCTCATCATCATGTCCGGCATCTTCTACATGATGAATGTGTCCAGGAGATTCTTCGTCTTCTCGCCCGCCCTCGCCACGGTTGTCTTGCTCATGCCCTTCCTCATTTCTTGCCCGGCCCCCATGGACGACTTCATAATCATCTTCATCACCTTGCCACCGATATCCATCCATGAAACCATGCAAGAGCAGGTGGTCCGGCATCTTTATGGAATTCGGGGCCATAAGGCTCTTCAGTTGCATCTTCGACACGGACATCTTATCTCTGTCTCGTTCTTTTGAAGCATCTCGACCTTCGCGGAGCTCAAAAACCTATTCACGATGCCTTCAGTCATCGGGCGGACCATGGTCGCATGCGGGGTAGAGCAAAACGATATTTTAGAACCAAATTTTTTTTGCATGACTTTGCCTAAAAAATAGGACCAAAAGAATGCACAGTGCCAAATTCTCGCCGAAACGGAAATGAATCAAAATTCCGGCAAAATATTGGCAACTATCGCATTTCAAATACCGGTACCTGCAAACACAAACATAAATGCAACACCACAAACATATGCAACACCACAAATATACGTAGATCTAGCTAGGCCATAAAAAGTGCATGTGCACGTTGTTGGAGGGAGAAAAAGTAGATCTATAACATAAAGAAAGCTTTCCCCTTACTTACCTATCAAAAAAAGGTAATTTAACCACTTAATTTGGGTGAATCTATGGTGCAAATGAGGTGAGGAGGAGGAGGCACCCGAGACAAGCTTCGAGGAGGAGGTGGATAGAATGAAAGTGGGGAAAGTGAGTGTGGTGGGTGGCTGCCCAAAATATCTAGCTGGTCCGAGGTTACTAATGGCGCACCACCTACAAATGCGCCATCAGTAACCCTGGTTACTAATGGCGCACCTGCTGGTGGTGCGCCATTAGTAGTTTTGCAAAAAAAAATGATAGTAGTGGCGCACGGGGTGAGTGGTGCGCCATTACTAGTTGAAACTAGTAATGGCGCACTATGCCCTGGTGCGCCATTAGTATTTTTGGAAAAAAAAGTTTGTTAGTAGTGGCGCGCCGTGTGTGTGGTGCGCCATTAGTGTCCATCACACTAATGGCGCACCCACACATGGTGTGCGACTGCAATATAGTAGTGGCGAACCACTTGTCTGGTGTGCCATTAATGTCCATATTATCTATAGCCCTTTTCCTACTAGTGAGCAGATCGCCTGAGGATCCGGGCATCTCCTCTTCGGGGCGGCCAGTCAGCATACATACAGACATAACTTTGTTAGTTCCTTTCTTTGCCGAACTATATAAAGGTTCATTTGAGCACATACTAAAAATGCCGCTTTGAAGCCTCTAATTTTCCTTCACGGAGTCAGCCAGCTGGGCTCAAACATCTTTCAATTCTTCGCCCAGCTAGGTATTGGCATCTTGGAGTTTGTTTTTCTCCTGCCTGACCCGTGTAAGTACATGCTCGCCAGCGGCCAGTTGCCTTTGAGCTCCTTGTTCACCCTCTTGTGGGATTTCTGGATTCTGTCCCGGATTATCTGAGGATTCTGTCATAAGATATGAATTATTGTTAGCATTACTAGTCTATACATATAATAATATTTTTCTCAATTAGGGAATACATACCAGTGGATACCTTTTTTGATTTTTTTTCCAGTTCGGCCGTAGCGGCCGTTAGCTGGGTCCGACACTTTGCCAGCTCTTGAGACAGTAGGTTGTTCTTCTCTGTGAGCACCTATTAATACAATGATCCTTAAATCAGTTGTACCAACTGTTTCAAGTATCAGGGGCTACTGATATATAATTATCAGATTTTTACAACTATGTACTTACCCGTATATCTTTCAAATACTGGTCTGTGGTTCTAGCAAGCCCATCTTGAGCAGCTCGGATCTATGCATCACCTGAGTTGAATGCATTGAAAGCCTCTTCTGAAAAACCAGATAATGGGCTCTTCGTCCTGGGCGGGCCGGAGATGCGGCTGCATGACATTCTTTGGGCCGTCCATGACAGAAAAAATCGTGGTAGAAGCGAGGGCGAGGAAAGTTTTAGGGAGTTCCCGGTTACGGTGGGTGGTCGGGGGCCGAGCGATGCATGCTTCTCTCATACACGTATGCGCGTGTGTGCAAGGCGTTGGCTCTAACTGAACCCGAGCGAGGCGTTGGTCTATAACCGAACCTGAGCAATTGCACTGCAGGCTACGCGTTACTAAACCCGAGCGATCGATCGATGGCTGTTAACTGAACCCGATCAAGCGATTCCTTCGCTACTGCTGCTAACTGAAGCCGATCGATGCTTCCTCTGGGATGAACAGTGAGCGTTGCGGGGGGGTGGGGGGTTGGATGAACAGTGAGTGGTGGCGTTGCTTCTGGATGAACAGGACCCCGTGGTGTGGACGGCTGGATGAACAGTAGGTGGTGGAGGGGTGCCCTTGGAGGGCTGGTTGAACAGTAGCCGGTGGAGTAGCGCGCGGTGGAGGCTGGATGAACAGGAGCCCGTGGAGGCTGGAGGAAGTCGACGGTAGCCCATGGAGGCTGGAGGAGGTCGACGGTGGAGATGAACAGTATCCCGTGGAGTCCCGTTTTGCGGTACGCCACACCCCTCCCGATGAACAGGATCCCCGTTTCGACCGTAGCGCTCCAACACAACTCCGGTTCGTCTGTTTTGCGGTAC